>NC_041066.1:907457-1053934 GCF_900634775.1 Gouania willdenowi
TTTTTTTTTTTTTTGTCCCTTTTTTTTTTTTTTTTGTGATGTGTTCTCGTCTGCAGTCATTGTTCCTGTTGTTACTCTTCCTCACAGTCTTTTTCTTCCGTATTTCCTCGGGCTTTCTTTTCCAGTCGTTGTTTACGTTCCTCCAACTCTCCAAATGTGAAGTTCTTCTTCTCTCTGAGAACCTTCATATCCTCTGAAAGTCGCCTCTGCTTACGATCCATCCGGAAGGCACATGCACAGACACATACCCCCATCATTAGCAGGCCAAAGATCATGACTCCTAGCAGATAGATGTCC
This sequence comes from Gouania willdenowi, assembly GCF_900634775.1. Classification (NCBI taxonomy): domain Eukaryota; kingdom Metazoa; phylum Chordata; class Actinopteri; order Blenniiformes; family Gobiesocidae; genus Gouania; species Gouania willdenowi. The sequence continues at coordinate 907,755 of NC_041066.1, forward strand.
TCCACATCTTCCACTGTCAGCAGGGAGAGACAGAGCATCTGGCTTCTCCCTCGTGCGTCCACGACATATCCACTTGGGTATGTGTCCTTTGGACACGGTATTTCGTGCTGAAGCAATTGCCTCCTTGAGAAGATTTTGTCAATGGTGCTCAATGACCAGTTGATGAGTTCCATGTCGTTGCTGTAGCTTTCAATGAAGAGTTGACTTGAGATCTGTATGTGTGTAAAAATCTCCTCCTCGTTTTCTCCTTAAATTGTTTCAGATTATCTGACTGTTGTGTCTCTGCGTCAAGGCTGTTCCAGAGGTTCATGGCTCTATACACAGTACTATGTTTGCCAACGTTTGATATGATCCTATTTGGTCTAAACACATTATTATGTCTGAATTCATAGGGATTTTGATTGTAAGTGAAACGTTTTTGTATTCGATGTGGTAGTTTTTTAGATGCAGCCCTAAATGCGTGTATTTGTGTGTTATAGTGTATTATTTCTTGCAGTTTTAGGTATTTTGACTTCTCAAATAAATCGTTTGTGTGTGTGTTGTATGGTACTTTATGTAAAATTCTTATAGCTTTTTTTTGTTGTTTAAATAGTGGTTCAAGATACGTTTTGTAGTTATTACCCCATATTTCGGAGCAGTAGTTTAAGTGCGATGCTATGAGTGAAAATAGATTGTTTTAAGTGATTTGGTATGTAGGATTTGTTGAAGCTTCCATAGGATGTAACTGCTTTTGGCAACTTTGTTTTTAACTATTTGTATATGTTTTTTCCAGGTCAACTTGTCGTCCATCCACACTCCTAGTACCCTATATTCTTTTACTTCTTCTATTATTTCCATGTTTAGTTTCAGTCTTATATCTACCATTTTATTTCTCTTTTCGAAATTAATGAATTTTGTTTTACTGACGTTTAGGGCTAATTTGTTTACATCTAACCAAGTTTGAATTTTTAATAGTTCCTCATTTGTTGACTCTATTAGAGTTTTAATGTCTTTGCCTGTGCATAGAATGGTTGTGTCATCTGCAAACAACGTTAGTTTGAGGCTATGTGAGACTTTGAAAATGTCGTTTATGTATAGAATGAACAGTTTTGGCCCTAAAATTGAACCCTGTGGAACACCACATTGTATAGTTTGGCATTTTGATATGTGTTCTTCAAAGTCAACATATTGTTTCCTATTTGTCATATAGCCTTTAATCCATTTTAAGGCATTGTACTTTATTCCGTAATTTTGAAGTTTTTGTTCAAGAATATCGTGATTAATTGTGTCAAAGGCTTTTTTTAGGTCCAGAAAAATTCCGAATACAAATAGTTTTTTTTCCAATGCTTCTCTTATATTCTCCGTGATGTCAATTATAGCCATTGCTGTTGAACGTCCTTTTCTAAATCCATATTGTCCTTCATGTAGTATATTATTGTCTTCTATAAATTTATCGAGTCTGTTCATGAACAGTTTTTCCAGAATTTTTGATAATTGTGGTAATATTGATATAGGTCGATAATTAGTAAAATTCCATTTTTCTCCACCCTTGTAAATCGGTTTGATTTTTGCAATTTTCATCTTTTCTGGGAAAACACCATTCTTGAATGAGAGATTACTTATATGTGTTAATGGCGGGGTTATTTCAGCTGTTATGGTTTTTATTAGACTCATAGTTAGATTATTAACGTCTCTGGATTTTTTTGAGGTACAGGTTGTGATTATTCTGTCCACCTCTGCTTCTGTTACTTCTTCAAGTACAAGATACTTATCAATGTCTTTCTTCTCATTGTCAAAATGATTCCATTTAAGTGTTGGGTGTTTATTTATTCCTTTCTCTGTGTTTTTTCCAGTATTTATGAAAAAACTGTTGAGTTCTTGTGCTATTATGTTTTTATTGTATTCTTTCACATTGTTTATTATAAAGTGGTCTGCATTTTTTTCTTTGCATTTGCGCATGGTTATATTGTTTATTATTTCCCACAATTTTTTGTTTTTGTTTTTATTCTCTTTTAATTGTTTTTCATAATATTCTCTTTTTTTTTCTCTTAGTAAATTATTAACTTTGTTTCTGTATTTTTTGTAACGTAGTTCTGCTTTTGATGTTTTTTCTGTTATATATTTTTTATATAATATGTTTTTCTTTTTGCATACGTTGGCTATTTTTTTTATTAATCCATGGTACATTGTTTATTTTACTTTTGGTTGTTATGTGTTTCAAAGGGCAGCATTTATCGTATATTGTCGTTATTGTGTCTGTAAATGTGTCACATGCTACGTTCACGTCTTCTTCCTTGAAAACACTCTGCCACGTCTCTCTTTTTATCTGTTGTTTAAAGTTTTCTAGTTGTTTTTCTCCTTCCAGTCTCCTGTATGTCTGTGTGTTATGATTTTCACGGTTCATCTTCTCTTTTGTGTTTAGTATCATAAATATTGGTAAATGATCTGAAATGTCATTTATTAATATACCACTCTTTACATCTGTGTTTTGTATGTTTGTGAAGATGTTATCTATCAGTGTTGAGCTGTGTTTATTAATTCTGGTTGGTTGCGTTATGAGAGGTTTTAATCCATTTGTGTACATGTAGTTAGTAAAGTCTTCAATGTGTGTATTTTTTAAAGGATTTAAAATGTTTATATTGAAGTCTCCACATATCAGTAGTCTCTTATTTTTAATTTCTTCTATCATTTTAGTTAATTTCTCATTAAATATGTCTATTTTACAGTCAGGTGCACGATATAAACAACAGATTATTATCTTACGTCCCTCTGGACTTGTAATTTTCACTGTTATACATTCCATTACTTCTTCCACAGTTAACCTCAAAGACTCTATAATCTCCATCTCAATATTTTCTTTTATGAATAGTGCTACCCCTCCTCCTGGCTTATGTAATCTGTTCTTATAGAAAAATTTATATCCTTTTATCATAAAATCCATGCCTTTTTTTTCTGTCATCCAAGTTTCTGATAGTGCTATTATATCAAACCTATACAAAGTAGAGATGTAATCCTTAATGTCTTCAAAATTTGCATACATACTGCGACAATTACAGTGAACAAGTGACAGACCTTTTTCCTTCTTATTTTCCACTTTGAAGTCATTCTCTGTGTAGTAATGGCTGTTCGTGTATTGTTTCCAATGTGAAAAGTTATTTGGGTCCACTTCGTCTACTTGATTAATCTCCCGTTGTTGATGTTGATGATGTTGTGGATGATTTTTAGTGGTTCTGTCCATATCCATGATTTTTATCAGTGTTCTTGACTTTTAGGCACCTCATTCGTATTTTTCCAGGTCTTCCATCCTTTGGAGTAGAACGGGTTTTCCATTTTCTCCTCCTAGGGGTGTAATGTAAATCCTGCAGCCTCTGGTCCAAGTTTTCACAATTTTCCCTCCTTTCTTCAGTTGGCGTGCTTTCCATGTGATACTTGCATTCTGCTTCGTCAGGTTCTCGTTCATAAACACCATCGTTCCCGCCAGTTTTCTTCCTTGTTTCATTATTTCAGCTTTATATTTCACGTTGGTGAATGTAATTTTCACATCTCTGGTGTCTTTGCGTTTTGGCAGCAGCTGGCAGTAATTGATGTTGTCTGGGTTCACTTCAATACCTTTCGAGTCCAGGTAATCTGTTTTTACAGTCTAATTCCACTTCAGGGTTGTAGTACAAGACCCCATAGTGTGACCCAATAAATTCCAAGATCTCTCTCTACCTGCACAGATGACATTGTCTCATTTTTCATTTTCATTTTATTATTTATTTCATTCATTAAAAAAAAATGCAACAACAGCATTTACACGAATGAAAAGGAGCAGAAAGAAGTAAAAACTTATAATGTCTGCCCCCTATCAACACAAAATTATTTACAGTTCCATTTCCTTTGAGCTGTCTCATGCAGCCGTCTTATTAATTACAAGACATCGAAACACAAAATACAAAATGAAGTTGATCTGCTACTCTGCAGATCAACATACTTTTTAAACACATAAATGGACTTAGAAGTTTTAATTTTACAATCAGACTGTTCCACAGGGCGATTCCTTTGATTGAGATACATCTTTCCTTTACAAGCCGATTGAAACCTGGGTTTTGTAAAAACCTCAGTACCTTTTAGTTCATATCTACTTTTCTCTTGGTGATCTGTTTTGCAAATTGTTTGGTAAACTTTCCAGATGAGCTTTATAGATGGTTTTTAGAATATTATACTCTACTAGTTCATTAAATTTCAGTGTTTTTAGTTGTATGAATAAGGGATTAGTGTGGTCTCTGTATCCACTTCCACTGGTGACTCTAATCGCTCTTTTCTGTAAAAGAAAAATTGGATTGATGTATGTTTTGCAGGCACTTCCCCACACTTCAATGCAATAGCTCAGATGTGGGACAATCAATGAGTTATACAACAGAAAAAATGCATTATTATTTAGAGAATCTTTGACTTTATGCAGTACAGCTATTATTTGGGAGAAATTTACTTTGACATCATCAATATGTGATTTCCATGTCAAGTCTTCGTCAATCATAATAACTAGAAACTTAAACTCATGTGCCCTTTCAATTTCTAATCCGTTAATCAATAATGATGCTTTGGCATATTTCCTTTTACTACAAAAAATCATGAATTTAGTTTTGCTATAATTAAGGGACAATTTATTGGCACTGAACCACCTCATAATTTTCTGGAATTCATTCTCTACAATTTGTAGGACATCTTTTAAATGTTTTCCTGAATGTAATAAAGTGGTGTCATCCGCAAATAGAATACACCTAAGTAACTGAGACACAGACACAATGTCATTTACATATAGAAGAAAAAGTATAGGTCCTAGGACCGATCCTTGTGGTACCCCACAAGTTATGTTACAATTTTTAGACTTTACGTTGTTAATTTGGACAAACAGACTTCTGTTTTTTAAGTAGCTGGTAACCCATTGGTGTGCCACACCTCTTATACCATATTTATGTAATTTATGCAACAATATCTTGTGGTCCAGCGTATCAAACGCTTTTTGAAGATCTACAAAGATGCTTACTAAATATTGCCTTTTGTCTATAGCATTGGCGATTTCTTCATTTAGTTCCATAATTGCTGTAGCCGTTGAGTGATTAGGACGAAACCCATATTGGCTATTACTTAAAATCTTAAATTTAGAAATTTATTCAGTCTAATCGCAAATAACTTCTCCAGAATTTTAGAGGACTGTGGAAGTAATGATATTGGTCTATAATTAGAAAATTCAGATTTATTTCCTTTTTAAAGAGTGGAATAACTATTTTCATGTGGTCTGGAAATATCCCTGAAGTAAATGACAATTACAGATATAGGTAAAAGGCTCAATAATTACATCTATAATTGCTTTATCAATACCATCTTCATATAAGTATAATCATTTGATTTTTTGTTGGCATACTTCTGGACAATTGTCAATATGTCACTCGCTTGTACACTTTCAAGAAAAATAAACATTAGTTAACATTATCTGTACTGTTCCATCATTGATGTTTCCATCTGGAATTTGTTGTGACAAAGTAGGGCCAATATTTTACAAAATAATTATTGAATTCATTTACAATTTCAGTTTTATTGTAAATGTCAACATTATTCTTTGTCTAGATAAATAGGAAATTTGTTTTTATTTTGACTTTTTGCATGACAGTATTTATTACACTCCATGTGTCTTTGTACTATTTTTATTTTTGTCTAACAATTTAGTATAGTAATCCTTTTTTTGCCTTATGATTCCAAACTAATTTGTTTCTTATGTTTTATAGCTAACTTCATCATCTTTGGTTCTGTTCTTAGAAACGTCTATACAAATAGTTTTTTTTTCTTGCAGGCATTTTTCAGTCCATTGACATCCATGGATTGTTTAACAGCATTTTTCTTGGTATGAGCGCTCGTTTTGGACATTTTACAATTTTTATCATATAGATTAATTGGCGTTAAGGTGGCGGTTCCTCCATGAACCGCCACCTTAACGTGGTGGAGGGGTTTGAGTACCCGAATGATCCTGGGAGCTATGTTGTCGGGGCTTAATGTCCCTGGTAGGGTCTCCCAAGGCAAACAGGTCCCCAGGTGACGGGTCCGACTAAGAGCGTTCAATAGCCATATATGTACATGAAACAACAAAGGCAGTTCACGTCGCCCGGATTGGCGCTACCGGGGCCCCACCTTGGAGCCAGGCCGTGGTTGGGGCTCGAGTGTGAGCGCCTGGTGGCCGGGGCTTTGCCCACGGGCCCCGGCCGGGCAGAGCACCGAAGGACGACGTGGGCCCGCCCTCCCGTAGGCCCACCACCCGCAGGAGGGATCTATGAGGCTGGTGCAATGTGGATCGGGCAGTCGTCCAGGGCGGGGGCCTTGGCGATCTGATCCCGCTAAGAAGCTAGTGTTATGGACGTGGAATGTCACCTCTCTGGCGGGGAAGGAGCCTGAGCTTGTGTGCGTGGTGGAGAAGTTCGGACAGATATAGTCGGTCTCACCTCGACACATAACAAGGGCTCTGGAACAGCCTTCTCGACAGGGGTTTGGACTCTCTTCTACTCTGAGTCGCCAATGGTGAGAGGCGCCGGGCCAGGGGTGGCTATACTTGCCCCCCCGACTTAGTGCCTTTACGTTGGAGTTGTAACCCAGTAGACGAGAGGGTAGCCTCCCTCCGCCTCGGGTGGGGGGATGGATCATGAGTGTTGTTTGTGCCTATGGGACAAACAGCAGCTCGGAGTAATCCACCCTTCTTGGATTCCTTAGAGGGAGTACTGGAGAGTGGCTCCTTCTGGGATTCCCTCGTTCTGCTGGGGGACTTCAATGCGCACGTTGGCAGCGACAGTGAGACCTGGAGGGGCGTGATTGGGAGGAACGGCCCCCCTGATCGGAACCCGAGCGGTGTTTTGTTGTTGGACTTCTGTGCTCGTCACAGATTGTCCATAACAAACACCATGTTTCAAGCATAAGGGTGTCCATATGTGCACTTGGCAACAGGACACCCTAGGCCGCAGTTTGATGATCGACTTCATAGTCATGTCATCGGACTTGCGGCCGCATGTCTTGGACACTCGGGTAAAGAGAGGGGTCGGAGCTGTCAACTGATCACCACCTGGTGGTGAGTTGGCTCTGATGGCGAGGGAGGATGCCGGTTAGACCTGGCAGACCCAAACGTATTGTGAGGGTCTGCTGGGAACGCCTGGCAGAGTCTCCCGTCAGAAGGAGCTTCAACTCCCACCTCTGGGAAACTTCAACCATGTCTCAGATGAGGCGGGGGACATTGAGTCCGAGTACGCCATGTTCCGTGCCTCTGTTGCTGAGGCGGCTGATCGGTGCTGTGGCCGCAAGGTAGTCGGTGCCTGTCGTGGCGGCAATACCCGAACCCGTTGGTGGACACCGGGGGTGAGGGATGCCGTCAAGCTGAAGAAAGAGTCCTACCGGGCCTTTTTGGCCTGTGGGACTCCGGAGGCAGCAGACAGGTACCGACGGGCCAAGCGGAGTCGCCGAGGCAAAAGCCCGGACATGGGAGGAGTTTGGTGAGGCCATGGAGAACAACTTCCGGACGGCTTCGAAGGGATTCTGGACCACCATCCGGCGTCTCAGAAGGGGGAAGCAGTGCACCGTCAACACTATGTATGGTGCGGATGGTGCGCTGCTGACCTCGACTCGAGACGTTGTGGATCGGTGGGGGGAATACTTCGAAGACCTCCTCAATCCCACCGACACGCCTTCCAATCAGGAAGCAAGGCCCAGGGACCTGAGATTGGGCTCTCCTATCTCTGGGGCTGAGGTTGCCGAGGTGGTTAAAAAGCTCCTCGGTGGCAGGGCTCCAGGGGTGGATTAGATCCGCCCAGAGTTCCTCAAGGCCCTGGATGTTGTGGGGCTGTCATGGCTGACATGACTCTGCAACATCGCGTGGACATCGGGGACAGTGCCTCTGGATTGGCAGACCGGGGTGGTGGTCCCCTTTTTTAAGAAGGGGGACCGGAGGGTGTGTTCCAATTATAGAGGGATCACACTCCTCAGCCTCCCCGGTAAGGTCTATTGAGGGGTACTGGAGAGGAGGGTCCGCCGGATAGTTGAACCTCGGATTCAGGAGGAGCAATGTGGTTTTTGTCCTGGCCGTGGAACTGTGGACCAGCTCTACACCCTCAGCAGGTCCTTGAGGGGTCATGGGAATTTGCCCAACCAGTCCACATGTGTTTTGTGGACCTGGAAAAGGCATTTGACCGTGTCCATTGGGGATTCCTGTGGGGGGTCCTCCGGGAGTATGGGGTATCGAACCTCCTGATAGGAGCTGTTCGTTCCCTGTATGACCGAAGTCAGAGTCTGGTCCGCATTGCCGGCAGTAAGTCGAAACCGTTTTCGGTGAGGGTTGGACTCCGCCAGGGCTGCCCTTTGTCACCGATTCTGTTCATAACTTTTATGGACAGAATTTCTAGGCGCAGTCAGGGCGTTGAGGGGGTCCGGTTCGGGAGCCTCAGTATTGCATCACTGCTTTTTGCAGATGATGTGGTCCTGTTGGCTCCAACATACCGTGACCTTCAACTCTCACTGGATCGGTTCGCAGCCGAGTGTGAAGCGGCCGGAATGAGAATCAGCACCTCCAAATCCGAGTCCATGGTTCTCGACCGGAAAAAGGTGGAGTGCCTTCTCTGGGTTGGAGATGAGGTTCTGCCCCAGGTGGAGGAGTTCAAGTACCTCGGGGTCTTGTTCACGAGTGAGGGAAGGATGGAGCGAGAGATCGACAGGCGGATTGGTGCGGCGTCTGCAGTGATGCGGAGTCTGCACCGGTCCATCATTGTAAAAAGGGAGCTGAGCCAAAAAGCGAAGCTCTCGATTTACAGGTCGGTCTACGTTCCAACCCTCACCTATGGTCATGAACTTTGGGTCCTGACCGAAAGAACAAGATCACGGGTACAAGCGGCCGAAATGAGTTTCCTCAGTAAGGTGGCTGGGCTCTCCCTAGAGATAGGGTGAGAAGCTCAGTCATTCGGGAGGGGCTCAAAGTAGAGTCGCTGCTCCTCCGCATCGAGAAGAGCCAGATGAGGTGGCTCGGGCACCTAATTAGGATGACCCCTGAACACCTCGGCGTTCAGGGGTCATCCTAATTAGGTGCCCGCCTCCCTAGTGAGGCGTTCAGGGCACGTCCCTCCGGAAGGAGTCCCCGGGGAAGACCCAGGACATACTGGAGAGACTATGTCTCTCGGCTGGCCTGGGAACGTCTCGGGTTCCCCCCGGAAGAGCTGGAGGAAGTGGCCGGGGAGAGGGAAGTCTGGGCCTCCCTACTGAGGATGCTGCCCCCCGCGACCCGGAAACGGCTAAGCGGGAGAAAATGGTTGGATGGATGGATGGATTAATTAATGTTGTCATGAAAGCCTCATAGGCGGAATTAACATTATCTGTGTACACCCTATTCCAGTTCTGTTTCTTCAGATCTTCTCTGAAGGCCTCTATGTCTTACTTGATTTATCTCGAAAGAATGTTGTAATTTCATCTTGTACAATGTCATAACAGGTTTTCTCATAAATTATAAATATAGGGAGATGATCACTCACGTCTGTCATTAAGACACCACTAATTAATTTACCACGTACATTTGTAAATATATTGTCAATGATAGCTGCACTATGAGTGGTCACCCTTGTTGGTTTAGTTATCATTAGGTATAGGTCCGTACTTTTCATGTCATTCTTAAATTCATTTGATGCTGAAGGGTTTCCCAGATCTATATTGAAGTCACCACACAAAATTAATGATTTGTTATTAATTTTTTCAAACATCTCAAGGATTTTGTCTGTAAATAATTCAACACAAGGCCCTGGTGCTCTATACACACAACAGATCAACATATTTTTACCACTATCATTTGTTATTTCTACAGTAAGCATTTCCATCAAATTTTCCACAGCAACATGAACTAAGGGGTACTTGTAATGAGAAATAAAGGCTAGGGGGTACATGGGGCAATAAAGTTTGGGAAACAGTGTCATATACAAATTTCATGGTATATAATATCAGCCATTTTAATTAATTCTTAAAACTTTTCTAATCCTACCCACTTGTATTATCCATTTAATAGTGGAGTAAAAATGTATGCAATACAGTTTGATGTCATCATCAAGTATGGTTGCCGTGGCTCCAAGATGACCTGAGTGAGAAATGGCAGCTGTAGGTAAGAGACTGTACAGACAAAAGAAGAGGATGAACTCTCACTGCTAAGATGAAAAAAAACTTTAGTAAATCACAATATTTACTTAAAAAATGTTACAAATATTTTAGAAAAATGTTTTAATCTGGTTTAAGGGCCGATGGCGCACTACGGCAGCCTCGCTTCCATCAATATTCCCCAGGGCAGCTGTGGCCACAATAGTAGCTGACCACCACTTAGTGGGGAGTGAAAGAATAATGCCTTAATCCTGTAAAGCGCTTTGAGTGTCTATGATAAAGCGCTGTATAAAATCCAATGCATGAATATTACCATTATTAGAACAGTTTGAGAGTCTTTCAGAGCCAAAGTGTGTGTACATATAATATGTATTTATTTACATTTTTATCAGAAATAAAGCATGACAAAAAACCTAAGCTGACGGGATAGAAACAAGGTGTTGATTGAAATGTAGATCACAACTTATTTATTGAAAATATATATATATCAAAGGCAAAAAACCTCCTGCAAAATAATAAGTTTAAAATTTTTAAAGTCCTGCATCCTTATATCATTTATTCAATAGTGGAGTAAAAGTACAAAAAATGCAACCTAAGTACATTTACTTCATTATCAACACTTAATTTATGTATTTACAATACAGGAAACAGTTTGATGTCATCATCAACGGAACAATAACGAAACCAACTCCAGCTTCTCTCATTGCTAATGGTTCAATTAAATTTATTTAATCTGGTTTTATATATTTAAAATATTATTTCTTGAAGAAAAAAAACAGTTTGATTTTTTTTTGTAAAGATATTGTTTAGAACAGTTTGAGAGTCTTTCAGAGCCAATGTAATAAATAAAATAGAGTGTTTGACTTCAATGTTCACATAATGTATGTGATATAGCAGGAGGAGAATTTTTTATTACTATTTAATACCTGTAAGTAAAGTAACATGATACATACTGTGAGTGTATTAACAGAAGATCAAGATGTCCTACACATGCAGTCAGTGCAGAGTCAAGACTTCACATGTGAAGTGGATTTACGACTGTTTTTTGGGGGGGTTTTTAACCCCAATTTCAAAATGACAAGACAGGACAAGATTTCCTTGTTTATGTGAGTTTTAGTGTTGAAATACTGAATACTAACCTTGGTGTCCTTTCTATCCACTTTGACAGTGTCTCAACTATCAGTAGGGCAGGTTCTGTGCAGCAGCTCAACCGAATACACTATCATTGAGTTCATGGGAGAAGGTTCCTTGTAAAGTGGCCAAGTGCCAGTATTAACATCCACCTGTAAAATAGTGGCAGTGAAAATCCTGAGACGAGGTTGTGCAAAACGTGCAGCATGAGGTGAGTGTTTGGATCTCTCCTATAGTTTTGGTGCCTCCAACAGGACTGTAACTATGAACTGTTTAGAGAATAGTGACAGAAAGATGATCTAATTCTCCTTTTTTCCCCTCCAGCTGTCTATGTTGAGTAGAATCAGCACACTGGATCCAGACCACTTTAACGTGGTCAAATTCTACGAGAAGTTTGAATACTTTGGCTGTACCTGCCTCGTCTTTGAGCTGCTTGCCATGGACTTATTACAGTTCATCAGGACTGAGCTGCATTTTTGTTCCATGTATGTGCACCAAATCCGCCCCATTGCAAAGCAGGTATGATCCTCTGTATAATTTGACTAAAATGGCGGCGGTGCCGTGTGTTGAAGTCTAGTTTGTGTGTGACACAATGTGGTGCGCGGAGCTGCATGGATGTTGCTGATGTTTTGACCGTTAAACTCTCGTGTCGCGTTGATGGAAGGAGCATCAGGCCAGAATCAGCTGATCAGATGCGTAGTTTACACAGTGATGGCACAATGTTCACATATGAGAGTGTGGTGACACAGCGCTACTCAGGACCTCAGACCTGCTTGATGCTCAGTAGATCATTCTTCAAATGATGCTGATCGACTGATTGACAGACTGTGTTGCTGCATTAACTCAGATCAATGGCATCAACAGATCAATAGGACGGTTTCTGTCAAAATCTGCCTATTTTTCATGGACTGATCAGAGCAAAGTTACAGGACCTATCAGAGCAGCCACATTAAAATAGGGGAGAAAAAATCATCAGGTTTTAAAGTTGTTAAAGAGAATTAAAAAAACACTTTTTTATCTGTTTATTTAGTTTTCTACATTATTAAATGTTTGTGCAAAAGACAGAGAAGTCCATCTGCCTCCAATTTAACTTCCTCAAATGTCTGTGTGCGTCTGTGCACCTCACGTCTCCACACTGAATGAGAAAAATGCTCATTTAAATAGGGCGGTCTGCACCAGTTCTGCACGTGCACTAGTCATTGCTGCAATCTTAGTGAATTCCTCGCAACAGGTGAGGAAACTACGTCACCAAAGGATTTAGGGACGCAACTGATTTACCACCCTTTATTTCAGATCTTAGTGAATCCACCCCTGAGTGTTTACAAAGATGGTTTAAAGAAGATTTTACTTTTATTCTGAATTAAAAATGAATTAAAGCTCCCATGTAAATAATCCATGAAAAAGCTACTTAACCTCCCACTTTTCTGTAGCAAGACATACTTCCTACGTGCACTGCACTATTCTTTATAAAATAAAAGGTTTGTAAAAATGTACTATTCTTTCTTAAATAAAATATCACCAATGATTTAAATTCAAAATAAAATATATCAGACTGAAAACTCCGACATTCAATGCTGTTTTGGTGCGGTGCATTACGTTCAATCTGGTTGGTTGCATTTGATTGTTGTCTGGTTATTAAGTTTTTTTGTAGTTTTACAATCAAAAAATAGTAATTTACTCAATAACGGTTGGGTGTAGAAATCTAACAAATTACTGTACAAATGCCTCTAATTCTTTTAAAATGTACTTAAGTATAAGTAAAATGACTGATGTAGAAATATACTTAAAAAAAGTAAAAGTACCCATAAAGGCAACTAAATTACAGTAACGTGATTACTTGTGATCCCTTACTTTCACCTCTGATTATAATCCTGTCTTTTCTCATTGTGTTCCTGCAGATGTTGGTTGCATTACAGGGACTCCAATCTCATTGGATCATCCATACTGACATCAAGCTTGACAATGTCATGCTGGCAAACCATGAGAAGACTCCATACAAAGTCAAGCTTATTGACTTTGGACTGGCTATTCCATCCTCTGCTGCCAGGTGTGGGATGCAGCTTCAGCCCATCGGCTCCAGGTATGAGGGTGTCAGCCTGAATGACTTCTGTGTGACTGAAATAAATACCTGAATATTGTACAGTACAGGTAATTAGGATTTATTGATTCCTGGTGTTTATTGTTGGGGAATCATCTAAAAATTAATTATGGTCATTAACAAACAAGTAAACAACATTTCATGACAAATGTATTCACATTTAATTTGACTAAGGTCCAACCTACACTTCAGTTTATATTAACAGAATGTTAACTTTTCTGCTCTCATTTTCACTACTCAATATATTTTCAATAAAAACTACATATTAGGTTCATCAGACTTTTCTGGTTGTTTTTTTCAATGTAAAAACTACATAACATTGATATTAAAAATGAAGTGTAAACAAGATCTGTTCAGGATCAATGAGCAGTGGTTAAACCTGATACTTTTTATTTTACCTTAATGGTGAGCTCGAGGCTTTCTGCAGAGCTAATGCTAACGCTATGTTTCCTTGTATCGACACAACTGATTGATTACTTTTTAGAACAATTTTATATCAATTGATGTCATCCGGAAGGCCACTTGCCGAGCACCAAATCGATGTAGTTGGATCGTAGGAATATAAATCGATGAATTGATTCTAATGATGAATTGTTACATGTTTAGTCATTATAGTGTTGGCACTTAGTGCTAAGCAACAGATTTCTAAAGCGTATCTCATTCATTTTGCTTCACAGGGCCCCAGAGATTTGTCTTGGTCTACCATTCACAGAGGCCATTGACATGTGGGGGCTGGGCTGTATGCTGGCCGACCTGTACCTGGATCAGAGCCTCTTCCCTGTCAACTGTGAATATCTCATGGTAATTCACCTTTTTTTATACACCATCCCACCATCCATTTAGTGACCCACGTGCTCTTTCTCAGGCTGTTTTATATGCATGTATATAAAGTCTTGAAGAAATGCCCCTAATGTGTGTAATTGTGTGTTCTTTCTGCAGATGAAAGCCATGGTGGAGTTTCTTGGCATGCCGCCGGACTACCAGCTCTGTTGTGGCGTGTATACCAAGAAATTCTTCTGTCAGGAAGAGGATGAGTTTGGTTCAAGATGGAGGCTCCTGGTAAAAACATTATTTTTATTGTTGTTGAACCTTGATTGTTGTCTTAAACTTATCTTTAACCCTTGTCATTGTCGATGTGTTTCCTCAGACACCGGAAGAATATTCCGCTAATAATGACAAAAAAGCTGAAGAATGGCCCGCATGGCGCTGTCATTTCAAATCATGGGATGACCTGCTCTATGTAAGTGTTCTCTACAATATTTGAGTTCAAATACTTAGCAGCGGTCTCTTCTTTAAAATGTAACATACTTTATACATGCGTTTATAAGATGAAAATACTCACAGTTTATTTTTTGTTAACACTTATCATATGTTATGAGCTAGAGAGGTTTGAACTTGTGCGAGGACCTAACTCTTTTTTGTTTTAAATCCAGATCTTTAATGAAGAGGATGCTGAGGAGTTGGAGGACAGGAGGGCATTCATAGACTTCCTCAAGCAGGTACTGCATCAGGATGGGGGGAAGCGAATCTCTCCCACTGAGGCCCTTCAGCATCCATTCATAACAATGTCCCACCTGAGCCAGGATCCAGGCAGCAATGGCTAGTGAGTAACTGCACTGAGGAGACAATCATGCACATGGAGATCAGCTTGTTGTTTAATTGACTTTTTTTTAAATTAATCTTTGTTTTTTAATTTTTCCTCTAGTCTAACCGAGGCACAGAGTCTCATGTCAATGAAGTGTACCAATGAGGACATTGACGAGGAACATAAGGTTCAGCTGTCTCCTGGCCAGGTTCTTCTTGCAAATAGCTGGGAATCTGATGAGGTGCATGGACGTGAGCCATTTGATCAGATCCTGACTCCTGCATCCAGCCAAATCGAACCACTTTCTGATGTGAATAATGACAATGGAAGTGTTAAGGAGCCAAGTCTCGATTGGGGAGAAGAATTCAATCATAATTCATCAGTGGATGATTCAGGAATCTTCACCCTTCCTCATTGTGGTGATGAAAATCTTGAATCATTTTCCTCAGTGAATGGACCTGTGGTGGAAGACGTCCCCATCCCCGCCCCCAAGAGATTTAGGAATGTTCGGAAGTTCTTTTCCAGAATTCGTAAAACGTTTTTTGGCTGCTTCTGTTGCTCCGTGCAGGAGTAATTCCATGTATTCCATCAATTCTATTCTATCTATACACCCTCCCGTCCACTCAGGTCCTCTGTTCTCTCCATTCGTCTTGTTCTCCTATCCAATCCAACCAGGGACAACTGTCATTCAGTCACTCTGTTTATCTGTCTGTGTATGTGTAAATAAACACACTATATAACTTATCTGTTTTGTTAATGTTTTTGTAGTTTTGACTCCTTTTTCCAAAATATTTTGAAGCTTTTCGTGGAAGTCCCTGATATTGTAGTGTTCTAAAAGTTCTGCAGAGCTGCTGAATGTCCTGGATCAGAATGAAAAGAAACTGTGTTTATTTTTCATAAGTCAGTAGTGATGATGGCATTGCCCAATACCATGTCAGCACCTAAAACTAATACCAAACTCCTACTTGGCAGCATGATCTCAGTTTCCTCCTATGGTCATAAAAAATAATAATAAAAGTCATGCCACTGATACAATAATAGATAATATTTGGATATATACTTAGAATTGGGGAAACATTTGTGATGACAGATAATATGACAAAAATAATATTAATTTATTAATAGTGTAGGGAACCAAACCACATCAAGCCTAAAGACCATTTCTAACAGGAATTAACCAAGGAGCCTGTTTTTTTATCACAACTGTTTACAACATAACTGCCCCAGCAACTTTGAGGTGCATAGCTAACCCCACTATGCGGCCTTTTGAACCCAATAACGCAGTTGAAAAGGCTGGCCCAACACTTTGAAATGTTCAGTACAAACTTTTTTTACAACTCCACACGGAGGAAGAACATCCGTCTTCTCCCTCCTTTTCAAACAGATATATTTGGGATGCTGTAAGATCATAGCACTGTCCCACTGACCCCTGACCCCCTGTGTTGAGCTGTCACACAAGGACACTTTGCAGGCCCCTTCTCTGAGATGTGTCCACAGTGAAAAAGGGAGAACAAAGAAATTGCATTATGTTTGAAAAGTCACAAATGAAAACATTATTGGAATGGTTTCTGGAAAAATTGCAAATATTGTCTGTCCTATTCCACTCTTTTCAGATAATTTTATACCCACAGATTATTATAAATGTTTCATCATTTAAAAAGTGCTTAAGATATACTGTGGTCTGCCAAGTGGAACTTAACTGGAACAATAAACTAATTGTGGTGAGACAGGTTAGTGTTATTCTACTGATGATGTGGTGTTGCAGTAGCAGTGGTGGGCCGTCAGGGCCAGCAATGCCTTCTCTGCTGGCCTAAACATAATCAGAAAATAAATTTCATTTTAACATATTTTTTTTATAAATATGTATTAAATTATTCCTCATAGTCTTTTCTCTTCATTTCATAGCCTTCCTCTTGGTTGCGCTACTTCCAGGATTGTATATTTATCTTATAGCTTTCATCCAATCATATTTGAGCTATCACGTGTTGCCAGGCTCCACGAAATCTTCTCGAGGCCTTCAGAATTAAAAGTGGGGATGCCTGTACACTTAAATGAACTGAAACAGACAGATTGTGATAACCAATCAGATTTTGAGTTGGCGACATCAGGGCCAGCTAGCAGGTATCACGTTGAACGTGACACGTTCTGACGTTCACGTCCTCTGATTGGATACGCACTAGTGAGAGGCAGCGCTATGCAAAGTAGAGTGACGTTAACCAAATGGAAGCTGGTGTCCCGTTAGGTCGTCCAAACCCCCGCGCTAGCTAACCTATCCCAGCCGGGAAAAGGGTTTGTGCGCCACTTTCAAAGCAGCAGCTACGAGCAGTATCCCTGGCTCACAGGTTCAGAGAGACTCGGCTTTCAGCACTAGCCTCCATGTTGATAGAAAAGGACTTATTGGTGGAACTGAGACAGACAGATAAACTGTACAACAGTCATTGAAGTCTTCTTGAGGAAAGAAAGGAGGATGGATTTTGTGTTCAAATAAGCGGGGATAGTCGTTTGGTGAGTACAAAGCTTTTCTTTCTTCTTTTTTTTTCTTTATTTTGTGATTTTATTTCGCAAGCCCTGTCTTGACGGTCTGGCGGGGCGGTCCGCGCCGTGCCGCACCGGGCGCAGCCTGCGCTTTGCCGTCGAGACAGAGCCCATAATGTGCCGGTACCTGGCGCACCTGTGACTTCAGTAAAGGGACTGAATTGTTTCGCTTTCCGACAGTGGTGAAATGGTGTAGCCTACTCCTTGAACGTTTGATGGGTGGACACTAGCCACCATATCCACCACCACCACCTTTAAGCTCGCACCCGAGTGTAAAGCGAGGCAGTAGCAGTGAGAAGCTGCTGGAGAGACATTCTGAAAAGATAATATAGAATAAGTTACCATCATGTTTTTGACAAAAACAGAGACATATTTCAATTTTAATACATGGATAAAATCAGGGGGACAGCTGCAGAGAAATAGCTTTGAACCAGTGACTTGTAATGATGTCCATGACTGGTGAGGAAATGACTTCTCTGGAGTGGGATCTACACATTAATGGACCAAAATAGAAGCTTATATTTGTTTTTTGATCCTAATTGAAATATTTCATTGGAAGGTTTTAAAGTTTTAAAAATTACAATTTAATAAATTAATACTGTTCAACAATATACATAAGAACATTTAATATGAAGTGAAATATTTAAAATCAAATATACAGTAGAAGAGTGATTATTGCTGCATGCGTCAACATTCCAGGCATCAGAACCACAATGTACACCAGACGCCAGCCATCAAACTATTATCAGATGCACAGAAAGACCAGCACCAGTGCACAGTGGTTGTCCTTGTAAAATGGCTGAATAAGACACAATGAATGAGTGCCATCCTGAGCACAAAGCTCTCACCTTCAGGGAGAACTTATCTCCTGTCCACACCCTGTTGTATTATTCTACTGGATTAACACATAATGTAGCTAAATTAGGCGTGCAGTATAGAAGAACAGTGGTCTCTAACCTTTTCAAGCAGCAAATCCCTGACCTCCACCTTGGTGACGCCAACGAACAGTAAAAAAAAAAAAAAAAAGATTTTACTTCCACTTTACATTAAATGCTTTGGTCCAACATTAAAAAATTATGAACCCAAAATGCTATCTGTAACTAACATATTGAACGTATTGGTCAATTTAATGAGCCTGTTACGCTGAAAAAGGACTGGATCGACAGAAACATTAATCAGCCATAATGTATTTGTGTTTTATTTATTATTTTGCGATCATTATGAATTTCCTATGTTTCATTTGTGTGTTCAGGTGGATTTGTTCAGGCATCTAAATGGGCAGCTATTGTTTTTTGTACCGTTGTATTCTGGATCGACAGAAAAAGAGAGAAAAAGTGCGCTAGCAAAAGTGAATCAGCCATAATGTATTTGTGTGATTTTTTTAATTTATTTTTGCGAGTATTATAAATTTCCTGTTTCATTTGTGTTCTGGTGGTTTTGTTCAGGCATCTAAATGGGCAGCTATTGTTTTCATTAGATTCACAATCAGAATTTCTAATAAGTTTAAATTTACCAGTTTTAGACGGGACAACATGTGTTACATTTAATTATATTTGATCCTTGCTGTCCACTCCTTTTCTTGGAAGGATGGTAGCAGCAAATCAGCTGTGTGCTGTAGTACGCACGTCAGCTGCAACTTATGAAATGAAACTCTATCAGACGTCAAAATGACACTGTGTCCATTGTAAAGCCACAGTTTGATCACACTACAGAGTAAATAACAAGTGAAACACTGATGATGATGATGATGATGATGGCTTTCTACACAAACAAACATAATTCTGTCGTTAGTATGAGGAGAAAGAAGAGATAATTTAACTGTGGCACGGACAGAAAAATGAATCCTATCTTCACACTGCAAAACATTGTGACTTCTCTTTTGGAGCAGCACAACTACCAGCATGTTGAACAGCTCTTGTTCATACACAAAAACCTAGACACTCCAAAGCACGAGCTTGATGAACATTAAAAGTTTCAGTTGACTACCTTCAAAAAGTTATGTACACATTTGATTTTTTTGTACATGTTTACCTCAGTTCTAATGGAGGTTTAATTTTATTTATTTCAGTATAAATAATAAATCACTGAATAAATAATGATAAATCAGTGAATGACTTGATGTGATGTGTACAACAACTAACACTGAATACCTTTGAAATGGACCTTGAACCCTGTGGATGACCTGAAACATGACAATGTACCAGTAGAACCCTGTCTCTTATGGACCCCATAGGCCTCAGACATCCTGCATTGGTCAAGTAGTATAGCAAAGGTGTATTTGACTTCTAAACAGTTACTAATAACTTCTTGTGATGCTAGATATCTGAAAATGCAACTATTAGTATCTTATTAGTAAAAAAAACCCAGACACTAGTGGTCTGTACGTTACAGAATGTCTAGAGGTTCCCTAATAGTTCATGGCAGTGCAGGTTTTATTCCACACATTGTTCTGGACAGATTGTCAAAGGTTTTCTGAGGACCAATCAGGAGCTATTGGCTGCACCTGTGATGTTCTCCCTCAGCTGACTCCAATCAGTAGCTCAGAGTCTATATAAGGGGGTGGCAGGTCTTTTGCTCAGTTGAGTGTGTGCTATCAGAGAGTCAACACCATCAGTTCACTTTCTGTTCAGAGGGTATTCCATAAAGTGGGTTATGTTTAAACTCAAATGAGGGAAACTCTGAGTATCCCATTCCTAAACATGAGGTATGTTCTTCTCTGAGTATGTTACCCTGGCAACATTGTCAGTGAACTAAACCTGGTTGCTGGCAGGTTTTATCAAAGAAACCCTGGGTTTCTACCTGGCTCCGCCCACCTGGACAAGAGTGAAGTCATGGATTGTTTGTTCATTGCTAATCCCATTGACATAGAAGCTCAAATGATTAAAATGCTTTACGCTGCGAGAGCTTTTTCGGCCAAGACAGGATATGTTTTATTTTCCTGAGGAGTATCTTTGGGAATGCTACCAGTTTAGTTTATTCTTTATGATCATCTGGGACCACACATTAGGAACCTCATACCGTGGACGAGCGCTCACATCCAAACAAATCTTGTGTGACGCTTTACGTTTTTTCGCTAACGGTAGTTTCCTTTATAATATTGAGGATGCTGAGCACCTGGGAAAGGCAACTGTATGCAGATCAATAAGGAAGGTTGCTCTGGCATTAAAAGGCCGACTTCCTTCGTTTGTCACGTTCCCAGGATACAAGCCAGTGGCTAATATAAAGGCTGTATTCTACAGGATTGCAGGTGAGTGATGTACACATTATTTACTGTATTATTAAAATGACATGCATTGTGCTGCAACCACACAGGTGGGTGAGTAGTTTAATGTGCTCTAATTCAGCAGGAGTCCCAAATGTTTTAAGCTGAGTGGATGGGACACAAATCCCACAATTGCTCCAAAATGAGGCGGACTATGTGAATAGGAAATCATTTCACAGCATCAATGTCCAGGTCGAACAGCTATCACACTCGTACATAGAAATGTATTTGTAATTCATTGAACATGTCATCCTCTGAACTGTGAAGATCATGTGATCCCTCCTACCTCATCACCAATGTGGAAGCAAAGTGGCCTGGCTCTGTGCACGACTCCAGAATTTATGGGGAGTGTAGTCTGAGCAACAGATTTGCAAGTGTTAAGGAAGAACGTTTTTTGCACTGTTCATCTCCAGTTTAATTGAAGTTCTGTATATCCTCTTATTACAGGCCACTTTGATACCTATTGGGAGATCGAGGCTACCCATGCCTGCCAATGTTACTGACTCCATATCCTGACCCTGAGCCTGGTCCCCAACTACATTTTAATGTGGCCTACAGCAGGACTAGAGCCCGGGTTGAGAATACCATAGGCATTCTCAAAGCTCGGTTCCAGTGCCTGAAAAAGCTCAGGGTCACTCCAGCAAGGTCATGTGACATTATTGTGGCATGTGTTGTTCTCAATAATATTGCAATTATTAGAGGGGAGCCACACCCTGCTGTACAACTGATTCCTGAGGATGACCATCCCTTCATCCTGCTGCTGATGCCCAGGATGGAAGGGCCATAAGGGACATTGTCTGCAGGAATCTATGTTAAACTCTTTCCTTAACCCCCCCCATCAAAACATTATATAAAACAACATTGCTTTTGAAAAAAGCCCCAGAAATGTTTGTGAAAAAGAAATACAGAAATACAGAAACAAGTAATTTTGTGCTATTCTTATTCCCTAAAAGTTCAAAAGCATCTATTAAAATCTCTACAGATAGTACCATCATTCACATATACTATGCACCCACATTAACTATCGTTGAAGTAACAGGATTTCAAGATCCGTCTTTATCTTTTGTAGGTAAATTTGTTCCAGTTTATTTTGGTTATTTGTCTAATGAGGTTGATCCTGTATAATTCTTTGGCTGGTAACTGGGAAACAATGGCCAACATTTAATTATTGCTGTTGGTTAAGCAGAGATATTATTTCAACCTCATATGCACCTATTACACCTATTTTAAATAGGAGTAATGGTGGAAACTCTCCCCCCTGCAGCACACAATGCTGACCCTGAGGGGATCATAGAGCATGGGGGCCAGAGGCTCCCACAGGTCGGTGCCACGACAACATTTTCCGAGAGAATGTACTCCTCTTCCTCTGATGGCAGACAGGACAGTACCTCCACCTCCTGGGCTGCAGATATCACTGACTGTTAGGAGAAAGATGAATGAATATATACATAGGGGAAGAGAACCAATCATCCTATTGAAAACAAAAATGAATATTTACATGTACTGCAGTACTGTTAGTACTCTGCAGCTGAAAGCCATAGTGGTTAGTGACACCCTTTAGGTGGGTCACTTTAATCCTGCTGTGCTGCAGGATGGGGAACAGGACAGCTTCTCTCCAGAGGTTCATGATGACTCTGGTCCCATCCTATAAAAGAGGGTGACAGCAGTAGTAAATGTATTGGTCAGTTAATGATATTTTTTAAATTGTAAATGTACATTAAACACAGTTAGTTCCAAACAAGTCATTTGATTATCTCAGCACTCATGGAATGTGTTTGGTCCAGAGTAACAACAGCACTGGGACTTTTTACACACGTTATCACTCCTCTTTCAGGCTTTCTAATAGAAAATGTTTGTGTTGCCTGGCAACAGCCTCGTCTCCCTTCCAGTTGTGGATCTATTTTGTTTGGAGGAGCCAAATAAATGAGACCAAAACAACAGCTTCAATTTTTTGCTATCATTGTCGATTTTATTCACATTTAATTGTTCTATATCATTAAAAATTAAAGTACATGAGGTGTCAAAATCATTGTATCTCAGGGGCACCTAAGTGCAGCTTGATCTCAAGTGGGATAGACCTGTATAATACTGATCTACAAATTTAAATGTCTAAATTATATTTAGTGCAAGAATTTTGGTGCATTAAGATAATGACTTTTATGAACTGTCCTTTACCAATACAACTTGTAAAGAATACTAAGATTCTAATAAAATAACTGCAAATTCTTATGTCATAGTTTATAATTACAACCTTTCATTCCAACCGGACTAGTTTTACTTCATTTATTCAGACAATAAAATAAAAAATAAAATAACCAAGGGAAGTGATGTTATTCACTTCATGAACATTGTTTTATCACTACTCTCACTAACTGTGTGGCCCTTGGTCAAATGTTGTAGCCACTACACTTATAGTGCACCATCTGGTGTTTGAATAAAGACATTGCAGTTAATTTGTCATCTGGCAAATGTGATTTCAGCACAACAGCGCAACCTTTTTGTGTAATATTGCTAAGTAATAAATAAAACAAATAAATAAGGACAACTGTACTTTTAATCTTAACACACGAGAGCAGGACTGTGCTGGGTGGTGTGCATAATGTGTGGCTTTTGACCTAAAGGGTGAATGTTCTGTGATGTGGTCGAACATGCTTTGAATTTTTAGTTAATGCCTTGCTTTTGGTGTCTAACAGTGAGTGTTGATATAGGCATTAAATATACAATCTAATTTGGACCTCCTACAAAGTCAAGCAGAAGATCTCACCTGCTCCAGGTCAGCTTTTGATGAGGCACTCCTCATCTCACCTCATCCTCCAGTGCTCTTGAAACCTGCATCTGAGGAGCAGTGAAGCCGTGTTCCTCTCACTATCCTAAGGTGGCAGGGGGCCTCATTCCCCACTGTGCTGTGGCCCTTCATGTAGAAGGTATTCTCAGCAGTTACCTGCTGGGAATATTCTTCAAAAAGGTGGTCTTCACCACTGTCACTCCATCGCTGATGCTACACTCTGTTTTTCTTTTGGTCCAAGGGGACCACATTATCATTGTCTTTCTTTCCAAGAATTACCCTGACCTCCTCCTTTAATTTCACCACCTTCACCTTCAGGGGCAGCAGCCATTAAAGGGGCCAGAGCGTCGGCCCATTCAGACAAATCTTGCAAAGCCATTCTAAAATAAAAAAAGAAGGTAGTTGAGTTGTAAAAGTTACAAGTTCATGATTTACCCAATTACACAGTCATAAAATAAAGTCACATCAATGAACTGACAGCTTAGTGCAGTGGTTCTCATTTTATATCATAAATTTCTGGTGAACCCAGAGACTTTTTCTCTAAAATTTTGTGTTTTAGTAATTTTTGTTTTACAAATACAGTAGCAAGTATCAGTGCACAAGTAATAATAAGTGTAGGATCAGATATTTATATACTGCATTTTATTTGAACTAATTTGACAGTGAAATATAGAAGTTGTTTGAGATTGTGTGTAAGGTGTTTTATATTTTGACTTTTTCTTGAATGAAAATGACACAGGTGGGTCTCACAGAAAAAAAAGACAATGTACAAGAGACATCATTGTGAAAAAAAAAAAAAAAAAAAAATCCTAGCTTTTATTTACATTTAAACAAAAGTTGTCTTTTTTCTAGCTAGTTTTCAGAGCAGTGTAAAAAGTCTGCGCTATTGTGCTTTCAGTTTCAGTCACTGCCCATCTTCTCATGGCCCCCAGCACAATTCCTCCTTCCTACTCCAGAGTCCACAAGATGGTCTTTCTGCTGCCTCACCCACCCTGTGGACAGTCGTCTTACTCCCAGAACTGTGAGTGTCTTCCACACAGACTGTGCCTTGAAACTCCTGCACCCAACCTCAACTAGGAATAGCCAGGCCTACAAACCCTTGTCCCTGCACTGCTCGACAAGGTCCTGGTAGTTAGAATCTTTCCTCTCTTATGCCTCCTCGCATCCCTCTTCCCACAGGATGGTCAGTTCTATCAGGATGATTTTTTTTTACTCCTCTGAGCACAAGAACAAGTCAAGCCTCAGTGGTGTTTGTATAAACTGGGGTTTAGATAAGTCTCCTGCCGAGGTCCACTCTCATCTCCCATGATTGTGCTGCTTGGAGAAGGCCCTTCTTGATTTTCTTGGAAACTGGTGGTTTCTGTTGGTGATGGAATGGTGTCGTACACTGCATGGAGCAGGAATGAGATGCAAAACAGCTCCAGCCTCCAAAATCCCACTGCCATCCTGGGTCGACAGCGCTGCAAAGTTTGCTGCAAGAGAACTCCTAGGAAGTGTTTGTGTTTGTGATGTAGGCCTTGTGTCTGCAGCCACACAGGAACTGCTTCCTTCAGTTCCATTGATGCCATTAGGGCCAAAAACGCCTGTAATTAGTTTCCATAAAATGCCCTGTTTTTGGAGATGTTAATATTACAGGTGTTAAAGGGTTAAAACTCTGATTAAATTACAAGGGTGTGAAACACCATGAAGGTGGAGACAAATGCTTCCTTGTTGACATATGCTGCTATCCTCTTTTAAACACATACAATCAATCAAAACTCCCGTATTGTTTCCTGTAGGTCAGAAAAAAAGAGGAGGAAGAGGAAGAAGAAGTGATGTCTTCAACAGTCAAAGAAGCAGTGAAGAAGATAGTGTGTGAGGAGAGGACAGAGGAATTTTACACCAGCTTTAACTGTACATGAAAAGAAGCTGTAGCAGTAACACGCCTCCACTGATGTGTGTGCATTTCATAAGTTCTTGTTACGCAGTGACTCTTCTTTTTGTGGCTCATTTTTTTACAGTTTGGTTTGGTGGATCAGCTTTTTTCAAAGTGTAACAATGTGGAAACATCAAAGCAATCAGCAGACGCCTCTGATGTAGACTGGCAGTTGTCAGTCGAAACATGTCAGGAGATCAAAGTGGATTTATTAAAGAACAGTTGCTTGAAAAAAAGAAACCATAACATAACATTATCATCAGAAGTTTGAAAAGAACATCAAGATCTTTTGTCGGCTGTCAATGTTTATTTTCAGGGCTTTTTCTTTGTCTAATTACAACTTTATTCTAATAATATTAAATAGTTTTTTCTCATAATAGAATAAGTTTACTTTTGGAATATTATGACTTAATGACTGTTAAAAATGTCTTATACTAATACAACTTTACTCTTAAAGTCTAAAAAACGATGCTCACACAGATACTCTTTCTTCATTTCCGACCCAAGATAAGGTGTAAATATGTCTCAATGTACTTCCTATTTTCAGCTTCTTTTTTCTCACTGACTTCCTCTTTTCTGTTTGTTCCATTGCTTTCGTCTCTGTAATTATCTCTGCAAAGCGTGAGAGTCACAAAAACAAAACAACACCACAACTGAAGTCCTCAGTTTCTTTGCAGTTGTAGATTAAAATCTCACACAGCTCAGTTACAGTCAGTGTCTCAGGTACAACATGTTTAAGCAGAGCTGAAAGTAATGGATTACAAGTACTCACATTACTGTAATTGAGTAGCTTTTATGGGTACTTGTACTTTTTTGAGTATATTTCTAAATCAGTAATTGTACTTGTACTTAAGTACATTTAAAAGAAGTAAAGTAATTCATTACATTTCTACACCCAACCATTACTGAGTCAGTTATTTTTTTTTGTTTTAAAATGATCAACAGACACTGTGAAACTACAAAAAATGAAATAATGAGACAATCAAATGCATCACAATATAACAGATTAAATGTAATGCATCACATTATAGCCGACCAATCAGATTAAACGTAACGCACAACACCAAAACAGCATTGAATGGAGGTTATTTTCTCAGTTTTAGAGTTCATAAATGTATCTATACTTAGAGCCTGATAATTGAATTTAATTGAATTCATTGTTGTTTTATTAAAAAAATAACTGCACATTTGGACAAACTATTCTATGCAGAACTTAAATGAATGTAGTGTCATGTGCAGGTGTCGCTGCAGACCCAAATGCAGGAAAGGAGGTGGAGCTCAGGTGCATTAACCCAATAATTATAATCAAAAAATAATCAAAAACACTAAAAGACAAACCAAGCACACAGAGCTGGGCTAAAACAAGAAGAATGTCCAAAAGCAGGGAAGAAACACTTGTTATAGAATCCAGGAATTACTAGCATGAAACCAAGCTCAGAAAACAAGTGAAAAACCATTGTAGAAAATGTCCCAGCACTGAGCTGAAGCTAAGCCTCCCCATTTATACACAGCAGTTAAGTGTGTGTGTGTGTGACTCGCACACACGCACGCGCTTTAGCCGCGCACATGCACGCACACCAGTGACTCACATTAGGCCCAATAAGTGAGACTTGAGAGCTTTGCCAATACATCAGTGTGAGCGTGGCTGCTCAGAAGCCCCTCCCCCTTCTACGGTCTAACCTATTTTCCTCTCTCACTTGTGTGTTTGCAGTCCGTGTCTGCTTGACTGTGTGCGCAGCGATTGGCTCTGGCCGCACACGTGACTCTCGAGGAGCTGTACAGTGAAATAGATATAGATGGTGCGCTAGAGCCCCCTCACACACTGAGGTCAAAAACTGAATAGGTTTCACTCCTGGGTGAACATGAATGTGCCGTCAAGTTGAAATAAAATGAAAATAACCAACCTAAGCTGTGTTTTAGCCAAAGGAACCTATGATCACGTACAGTGCACTGTGTCTGTATTCTGACTGTTGTCAAAGCGTTGGATTAAAAGAAGTTTTCTGCTGACTTGTTTATTTTTTTTTTTTTTGCTGCATCTGGAAAAACATTTATTCCACAACAACATCTGTTTTCAGGCAGATCACACACAAAAGTAACATCTTCACTCAATGGTGATCCTAAAGGTCACCAACCCTGGTTTAGGTCCTCTTCTTCTCTCTCTCACATTAAATAAAGCATTAAACTGATTCTATGTAAATGTTGATGCTGTAACATGTTTCTCTCTCTGCAGTCTGTGTTTTCTCCTCTCTCTCCTCTTCCCTCTCTTTATTCTGACTTTTATTTATATTATTTCATAGAATTATTATATTGATTTATTTTTTTAACCAGATCTGTTTAAGGTTTTTTATTGAAAACATTTTTTTTTTTAAATTATATTTTGGAAATGAAACATTTTTTACAAGAATCATAAATGTAGTGAAATGAGTGTAGACTGTTGGAATAATGTGACTGTTCATTATTGTCAGTGTCTCTGCTGTGATGTTCTGTGTTCGCTATAGTCGACTTTGTAATTTCCTTTTTTGGTGATAAAGTTGAACTGTTTCATCCTGTTTGGCCTTGTGTGTGTAGCACATTATTTAAAGGAGACGTTAGTTTAGAATCACTGTATAATGTTTTTTTTTGTTTTTTTTGTGTTTTTTTATACCGATTTAAACTCCTCTTCCCTCTTTTTATGACATCACTGATATAAGATGATATTTTTGCATCATTTGGAAATGACTAATATACTTCAAATTTAAGGATGCTAAACTTGGGGTATTTGGAAGCCATCATGAAGTTTGACGTCCAACAAACGTGTGTTGGGAGAAATTCACTCCACACACACACTCACGCAGACCTTCTTGCTTTCATAGATAGATAGATAGATGATAGATAGTAGATAGATAGATAGATAGATAGATAGATATGAGACAGAAGTGTAACTGTATTGTTGACAATGACAGCATCAGAGAAAAGTGCTTCTGTCTGCACTGCTGCTCACCTCAGACAGGTTCAGCCTGTCTAATGGAGCAAACTGTTGGTTTAGACTGGAAACCAACCAGAAAACATAATGTGACTACTTCTATCTCTCTATTTATGGGAAATTTATCATTATAATGAGACTCGCTAATGAGTCCAGGTCAAACCACTGTGTTACAAATTTAACAAGATTTATCTAAAAATCTAAAGGAATTTATTTTATTAAAACTTGAACTATTTATAACTTGTCCCAACATGGAAAAGTGTACTTCATGTTTAGTTAAAAACGTTAGTGTTTAGTATAAAAGTGTAATGTAATTTCCTGTGAAATGTTACAGAAGAGATCTTTTGAAAAAGCAATAATTCTAAAGTAAAAAAGAAGGAGCAGCGTGAGGCAGCTAAGGGTAGTGGATCACTAACCAGCTGGGTTAAAAAATAGCAAACATAAGAACAACAATACATAGTTTTTCAAGGTTGTTTTGAGATGAAGATACACTAAGGATTTATTCATTGTTTACATTGTATATCAGTGGATCAGAGAATGGAGAACAACCACAAAGAAAAGGTCAGAGTAGAAGGCACTGGAAAAATACTTAAAAAAATGTTAAAAATGAAGAGAAGTATAGTTGCAAAGTTGTAAATATTTTGAGTAAAGAAGACCACGAAGGAAAAAGAATAGAAAAGGCCGGAAAACAAGAGAAGAGGGAAAAATAAACTGTATACAGGTGATGAAACGTAATAAAGTGGATCATAAATTGAGGTGATCAATAGAGGCTGATTAGGAATGTTAATATATCTTTATTAGGGCAAAAACATGTATTTAATCTGCTCTGTTCTTATTTTATGTCTGCAGTTTCCATGTTCCAGTTTGCTGCTAGTGTTAAGAATGTACTACTGTAAGTCTGGCAAAGCATTTGGTATTAATGGTTTATTACAGTATATTAAAATACCAACAGTGTGCTCATGTACGTTTGTTTTTTCTTTCCTTGTCATGACCCTCCCCAGTCCACAATCTTTCCATCATCTCCTCAGCCCAGCAGTGCCAGTAAGATCTTAGCCATAGATAATATTAGAATCAAAGGAGCTCTCACTTCATTTTGAATGAAAACATTTTGCTTAAAATAAGTGTGACACGTTTGTTTTATATATTCTGTTCAAATAAAATATCTTTAATTTTTCATGCCTACTACTTTTGTTATATATATGAAACTGTCTAATACTGGCCAAGATGCCATGATGTGTACTGGTAATATGTGCCCTTTTTATTTGAGCACCAGCTCCTTTGGAGGTCTCTGCACGGGCCTGAACTAAGTTATGTTTATCCAAAGGAACCTATGATCAACGTACAGTGCACTGTGTCTGTATTCTGACTGTTGTCAAGCGTTGCATTAAAAGAAAGTTTTCTGGCTGACTTGGTTTTTTTTTTTTTGCTGCATCTGGAAAAACATTTATTCCACAACAACATCTGTTTTCAGGCAGATCACACACAAAAGTAACATCTTCACTCAATGGCTGATCCTAAAGGTCACCAACCCCTGGTTTAGGTCCTCTTCTTCTCTCTCTCACATTAAATAAAGCATTAAACTGATTCTATGTAAATGTTGATGCTGTAAACATGTTTCTCTCTCTGCAGTCTGTGTTTTCTCCTCTTCCTACTCTCTTCATTCTGACTTTTATTTATATTAATTTTATTTCATAGAATTATTATATTGATTTATTTTTTTAACCAGATCTGTTAAGGTTTTTATTAAAACATTTTTTTTTTTTTATTATATTTTGGAAATGAAAACATTCTTACAAGAATCATAAATGTAGTGAAATGAGTGTAGACTGTTGGAATAATGTGACTGTTCATTATTGTCAGTGTCTCTGCTGTGATGTTCTGTGTTCGCTATAGTCGACTTTGTAATTTCCTTTTTTGGTGATAAAGTTGAACTGTTTCATCCTGTTTGGCCTTGTGTGTGTAGCACATTATTTAAAGGAGACGTTAGTTAGAATCACTGTATAATGTGTTTTTTTTTTTTTTTTTTTACCCTTTTAAACTCCTCTTCCTCTTTTTATGACATCACTGATATAAGATGATATTTTTGCTCAGTGCACTCACAGATCAGAGTGTGAGGAAACATTAGAAACATTGATCTACAGCAGAATGCTTCTCCTGCAGCTCACTCTGCTCTTTGTGCTCGTGCTTGGAGGTAAACTTCTTCTTCTGTTGATGTTGTTTTATCATTTAACAGAGTAGATGCTTTGGATTTCATTTGTTTGAATGATTTAGTGATAAAAAAAACTAGACCTGTGTTAAAAACATATGGATGGTTAGAGAATATTGACAAAATACCATTTCATATCAAGTTTAAAGGCAAATTGTTATATTTATTTTAAAACAGAGCTCATTTTGAAAAAAAAAAACTTAGTTTAAAGGGGACATATCATGCTAAATCCACTTTTTTAGCCCTTAAATGCATTTTGATGTCTATTTAGATTGTTTAGAAGCACAGAAAAGTTCAAATTAGTCTCTTCAGGTGCTCCGTTGATATCTTTATATTCTGTTTTGGTCATATTTTTCAATCTGTTTCGATTTTTCGATTCTCTATTACGTTTTTTGAACAATAACATCAGCGGAACTGCCAAATTAGGACATCGACTCCAGGCCCAACACTTCGAGCAATCCGCCATTTTTATTTCTCGCTTTTATTTTGTAGTGAAGCTCCAGGATGCAGAAGTTACGAGAGGATAAGTCAAAATGTTTGGTTGTTGGATGTAGTAACCCACACGCTTCATTACAACGTCTCCCAGCATCAGAACCTTTTCAAAGTGCCTGGTTGAGTTTTATAATTTTTTTTTTTTTGTTTTCACCTTGTCTGCACATGCTGTTGAAGGTTAACACTACAAGAAGTGCAATCTTTTAACAGCAATGCATATTTTATTATTGCAATTAAATAAATGAATTTATTTCATTGCATAATTGTGACCATCACCAGCCCCCCCTACGGAAGGGTAAATACTTTATTAAAGGTAGGATGTAAAGGGCAGTGTTACACCAGGGTGAGGGGGGTGGGGTGGGGGGAGTTAACAGGGAGGAGGGATACAAGATAGGAAAACGAATGGGTGGGGAATAGTCAATATTTCAAGTGATGCGATGTGAAATTGTGGTTGTGTATATTGTGCTTATGTTGTGTTATCAAGCCAGTCTGGTGACCAGTGTGCGGCTTAGGAATAATGGTGGTGGCTGTGAGCAGGAGGAAGTGAGTGGAAGTTACATAAAACAGGTATTTGGGAACAACGTGTCTATGGTTGAGCCCAGTATGAGTGTTATCCCACAGCCCGAGGCCAGTGCGTCCATGACAAATGTAATTCCAAGAACTGCTACTGCAAAACCCATGAGCCGCCCCCGGGCCCGAAAGCAGTCGGGCCAGCAGAAAGAGCGGGAAATCTAGGGGCCCCCGGCGACCCCCCCACGGCCAAGCAGCCCCCCGAACGCCCCCAAGATCCCAAGCCGAGAGGCAGCCATTGCCCCCCATACACACCCGAGAAGCCCCAAAGAGCCAAGGACCCAGCGCACCACGCCACCGATCCCAACCCCCAACCCCCAGGCCCCCCAGCCCCACACCCCCGCGCCCAGCCCCCCGAGGGGAGGGCCCAGAGAACTCCCCGCCGGAGACCCCAGCGGAGGAGCCGAAGCCCACGCCCAGCAGACGACCAGAGCCACGCCGAATCGGCAGCCGGCGGGCACCCGCCGGCGAGCCCAGAGCCAGCAGGGACCCGACCCCAGGCCAGGAAGACCCGGAAATGGATGCAGCACCAGGAGCAGCCTGCCCAGGGCGGACGACCACACCCCAAGCCGCATAAGGCACCAGGGGCCGCTGGAGTCCCCCCGCCGGTCCCCAGGCACCCCAACCTAGCCCCCCGGGCGCCCCAGATCGCCTTTTGTTGATGCCGCCTGTGCCACGAGCTTCAGTTCTTTAAAGCCAGGGCCCCCTCCATAGGCCAAGCCAGACCGCTCCGCCGGGATGTGGCCCCCTATTCTGGCCCCGACACCCTGCCTCACGGGGGATTGCCCAAGCAGGGGCCGCACCAGAAGGTGCGCAAGGGCGCGGCACGCACCACCCGCCCCGGAAGACCCCCGCCAGGACCGGCCCGGCCAGCCAGCCAGCCAAGCACCCGGGCCCCAGGAGCACCCCCCGGGACCAGGACCCCCCAAGGGCAAGCCCCGGGCCAAGCCCCCCGGGACGCGCCCCCACCCCGGCCCAGGACCCGGCCACAGCCCAGCAGGACCGCATAGCCCCAGACGGCACAAGGCCAGCAGCCCAGGGCCCGCCGCCCCCCGGACAGCGCAAGCCACGGGGCGGCGCCCCCCCGGCCCGCGAGCAACCGGCGCCCCCCATCGCGGGGACGGAGGCACCCCAACGGCACCATCCAGCGGGGAGCAGCCCCCAGCCAAAGATGCCCCGGACCCACCCACCAGTCCGCAGATGCAGGACATACCCACCAGGTGGCCGAAAGCAACCTCAACCACCGGAACAGCTAGCGCCGCCCCCCCCCAGTAAACAGCATCATCCCGAGGCGCCAAACAACCCTGCCCCAACCCCGGTGAGGACACCAGCACCCCCCAGCACACCCACCCCCCAAACCGGCGAGGCAGGCCGCCCGGGCCTGCACACCGCGGGGCCCGCCCCCAAGGCCAACCAGGAGACGAAACAAGCACCAAGCCACACCCAAGGGGGAGAGGCACCCCCCGCGCCCACCAGGCCGACACCGCCCGGAAAGACCCCGCAAGGAGAGACCCCGGCAAAGCCCCCAGAGACCCACCGCCACGACCCCCGCACCATCCTGATGTACTTTTACTCTATGCAGTGGCCCAGCCACCAACGGGGCCAGGCCCCCACCGGAGAGACCCAATTATGTGTACCAACCCACCACCCTGTTATGGTGCCTCTCCATTCCCCAATGGAGAGGCACTTCCCGATCCCCTGTGTGAATGTGTGTTTGGTGAATGTATGGGGTGTAATTAAAAGAAGGGGATGGAGGGGAGCGGTGCTCCCCATCCAGCCTCTTGGATTTGTGTGTATGTGTGTGTAATAGGCCGGAGGGTGTAAATGATGATACACCTCCGGGGGGTGGCATGTTGAGATGTGATTAAAATTGGAGGGATTAGTAGGGCAACTAGAGGTGGGAGTGCCGCCCCCACACCACTACATAGTAACACAGGTGGCGGCCCCCTCCACCCCCAGCCCCACCATCCAGCCCCCCAAGGGTTGGGTATGGGTGTGTGGTGCATTTTGTGAGTGAGCCAGACCAGCTGGGAGTGGGGTGAAGTGAACATGTAGGAGGCCTGTCCGGTGTGAGCCGGGCCCGTCCGCATGGCGGGCCACGCGAGAGGGTAGATGCGCAGACGGGCAAGTGCCACTGCGGGCCCCAGAGCAGCACAGCCGGAAACCCCCCCCCACGGCACCCCCAGACCGCGCCGGCCCCGCGGAGCAGGCGACACCCCCCATCCCTCGGTTTGCCCCAGGGGGCGACCCCCGCCGCCCGCCGGCCCGGAGCAACGCCCACCCCGCCGCCAAGGGGAGCGGCCGCGCAGGGGGAGGCCCGTGCCCGCACCAGGGCCAGCACAGGCCCACCCGGCGCCACGATACAACACTCTCCACCGGGAGGCGGCCCCGGCCCCCCCGACGAGAGGACGCCAGCCACGGACCGGCAAGCCAGAGTACCGAAGCACCCCCAGCCCGGAACCGCCCCCCCACACCACGGCGCCAAATAGCCCCCCCCCCCCACGGAGGCAATCCCGACGACCCACGCACCGGCACGAGACACCCCCCCGACGCCAGTACACCCCGGACGACACAGCGGGCCCGAGCCACCAGCCCCGCCCCGCCAAGGCTGCGCAGCGCCGCCACGAGCCGCGGCGGTCCCCGGGCAGATGGCAGGAGAGCACTCCCCCGGACACGTAGACCAAGGATCCGCCCCCGGGGCACCCCCCGGAATCGCGCCCACGGCGCCGGTGCACCCAGCCAGCAGACCAGCCAATCCCGACGCGGATTCACCAGGCCAAAAACCACGCGCCGCACCCCCGCACACCCACCCATACGACCCCGGGGAGGCCCCATAGCACCCCCCACCCCACCCCCCTAGCCGTAACGGCCACACCCCGGCCATTGCGGTCATACAAAAGCCCCGGAGGGGGCCCCGCCCGGCTCGTCGCGCAAGCGACATCCCTGGCAAAGGTGCGCCCCAGGGAGCCAAGCCCAGGACCCGCAAGGGCCGACGGAGCAACCCATAGCCACACCCCGCCACCCAGCGACCCAGGAGGCAATCGCCGACCCCGGGCAGCAGCCACCCCCAAAGCCACCCCCACCCCGGATCCCCCGGACCGGAGCCAAGGACCCCACGACCCCAGGCCCCCAACGAGACCACCCCCCAGCCAACCCACCCGGCACGGCACCGCCCGCCCCCCAGGCGGGAGCCACAGCCCCCCCACCAGTGCCCCAGGCCAACGGGAGCCCCCCAAACCCAACCCAACAGGATGGCGGGCGCAAGAGCAAAGGAGGAGGAGGGGGGGAGGACGAGACAGGGGGACAGGGAGCAAGGAGAAGGAGCGGCAGGGGAGCACGGCAGGGCCCCAGCCCCAGAGACCAACCAGATGCGCATACAAGGGGCAAACAGCGCCAAATCAAACAGCCCCGGGACCTCGTGAACACCCAGAAGGAATTGCACACCCGTGCTGAGGCAACAAGGCACCCCGGCAACCCACCCCAGCCATCCAATTTAAGTAATATTGTTTTTTTTGCTATGGATAGTGCCGCAAGGATTGATTGTGATTGGTTGCTGGAGGTTGAAGCATTGTCAGGTCTCCAATCAAACAAAGATTTGGAGATAAAGGAATCCTGCAGTCCAAAATGGAGGACAGTTTTTCAGTGATTAGAATCCAAAAGTGTTGAACTGGGGGAGCAAAGCCATAAGGCATGTAGATAGGAATCCGCTGTATTCTGGGTGCACTGAGAGCAGAAGTCTGTTGCTGAGAAGCCCATTTTATGCATTTTTCTGTTGGGTAATGTGGGATCTGTGGAGGACCTTGTATTGAATTAGCTGAAGGTTTGTGTTTTTTGTCATCTTAAAAGTATTACAACAAATTCTGCCCAGAAATCAGTGCTCGGGGTGATTGAGAGTTCGGCCTCCCACTTCGCGATTGGTAAGTAATTACAGTTAGTGTTCGAAAGCGCTCTGTATATTTTTGAGAGTGTTTTTGATTTTGTTGAGATTTTTTTCATATATATAGCCAGTTCTAGAGGTTGTACCGTAGTTAAGTCTAGTGGAGTGGTTTTCTTTATTGTCTCTGTTACTTGTAAGTACTGTAGAAAGTTACTTTTATTTATATCGAATGCTTGGGTTAGATTGTTATATGACCTGATCTTGTCATTTTTCAAAAAGGTCTTGGAGATGAGTGATTTCACTCTCTTCCCATGTCTTCAGATAGAGTGGTGTTTTTTTTATTTTTAAAGTCGGGGTTGTGGCCAGATTGGAGACAGTTATACTAGTTTTTAATTGGATATTGTGATGTCCAGGGCTTTCCACCATGCAGTCAGTGTGGAGGCAATTAGTGGGTTTTTAAAGCAGTTGTGATGTTTGAGTTTTATTTTTTATAGAAATGTACCCACATCTGTGGGTAAGGTCATTTTTGTGTGCGCGCAGCACTTCAAGGATGACTGCTTCTGCAACCTCCGCCAGTATAAAGAAGGATTTGCTGAAAGACTTTGTCTGATTGAGGGTTCAATTCCTTCTATCTTTGGAGACGACGAACAGAGCACTTTGGTAAGCTGTAAATAACGCTAAAAAGTGTGATGATAAGACGTCCCTGTCATTGTTTTGTTAGCATTAGCAGTTGCACCGTCTTCATAAGTTAGCGCTGTGTGCTCGTTTTAGATCCTTGATGATATGGCCTACGTGGTTTAATTTAAGTCTAAAGTTTTCATTAGTCATTCATTTTGCCGTTTTTGTCTCCGAAAAAGACTGTATTAAAATGCATTTTGTGACGTTAGCTTGGCGCTAGCGTTAGCTCGGTGAGGAATTCAGACTCAAGCATTGCAGTTCCGCTTTATATAGACCACAACTGTATGATTTATATGTAAAAAGGAACGATTTAAAACCATGATATGTCCCCTTTAAGTTAGTTTTATTTCAGTCAGATAATAATGGACCCAAAACCTGAAATACATCAGTTTTAAGTTAGAAAATTGAATCTACTCAAGTTGTGATTACTTTGATCAAATGAGTTTATTTCTTTGAACAAACAGTAGAAAATGATTAGGAGAACACAATGAAGGAGTATGGACCTAATTTAGGGCCACAGAATGAAAATTATAAATTTATGTTAAGAAGGTTTTTTATTTGGAGCTTCCTCTTCTTCTTTTAGTTTATGAAAAACTTTCAGTTTTTACATTTGTGGAAATCAAATGAAATAATGTATTTTAAAAACTTACAGAGATTAATCTGAAGGTATTGTGTGTAAGAGGAAATATGATTTTAAAATGATGAAAAAAATGCTGGTCGCTGTAATCATAATTGAGTTGTAATTGTAAATGACTTTCTTAGGATAAATAATAATTGTAATTGAATTGTAATTGGAAAAACTGCTTATGGTTGACTTTCTTTGTGTTTCTATGTTGTTCTGCCTGAACACCAGTTGATAGTTGAACAGTGTGAGTTTAAAAAGCCGAGAAATGTGATGAAATCCGGTGCTGACGTTCTGGGCGTGCTCAGTGAGATCACCACAAAGAGGAACATCACAGATCTGAGGCTGAGGAAACATTTGAAAGAAATGTGATAGATCTGCACAGCTGTAATGCTCACCAAAATGTCTTTCTCACCAGCAAAAGTAACGTTTCAGGCCTTAGCCCTTCATCAGACTTAGGAAACAGCTCTGACACACCTGCGATTAGGTCACATGATCAGAGGGGGTCACATGATTCAATAAAAAACTATGAGACTTGTGAGATATATAGTATAGATGTTTTACATAATCGATCACATTTATAAATGCAGAGACTGTAAAACAGGTGTGAATTGGCACATCTAAAAAAGCAGTGAACCAGTGCAACCACAACATAGTGCAAAAATACCAGAATTACAAATATATTATGAATTATATAAATAGAAATATAAATACATTCATAAATATCAGAATTATAGATATATTATAATAGATTATATAAATAAAAGGCCAGCAATTTTTCCAATTACAAATAAATTCCAATTATTTATTATCCTCAGAAAGTCAATTACAATTACGTTCTCAATGACTAAATCTAATTACAAAGAATCAAAATGACTGAGTCTGAAATAAATAAGCTAATAAAAGTTAACCTTCCTCTTGTGTTAGCTTTCTGTTAGCATCTCTAATGATAACTGGTCCTAAATCAGCTGTAAGATACATTAAAAACAATTATCTATCATCTCATTTATTTCATATCTATTGGTTACCTTGTTAGGTTTTATAATCAATGAAAATATAGGTTTTAATATTTTTAGTGTGGGCGTCTGAGACTTTTATGTGTCAGTTTACCTTTAGATTTATATATTTTTTAATGGTAAAATGTGGTAAAGCTTGATATGAAACATATTTTAATAATTGTTAACTACATATGTGTAGAACTGTACATAGAACTGTAACATGGTTCCCCAGTTTTGTGTTAAATTATAATTGATCATTTTTATAGATTTTTCATGGCAATTACAATTACAAAGTCAATTATCTAAACTCAATTACAAATTAATTACATTTACGTCAGCAACAGATTTTTTAAAGTAAAATTACAATTATAATTGTGCCATAATCATAAATTATCAATTACGCAATTACAATTATAATTGACCCCATCCCTGTTTTATTTTATAACTTTATAACGACTGCTCTGTGTTTCTTTGCAGCAGGCAGCAGTGACTACATCTTTATCTTTCACAGACCTGGAGATGAGGTCATCATGCCCTGTAACAGTGTGGATTCATCTGAAACATCATGTTCTAGCATTAAATGGCTGTACGACAGAGACATATTTACTACTGATACCATTGTTAGTGATGGACAGATTAATGAAGATTCACCTCAAGCTGATAAACTGAGTCTGGGCCGTAGATGTTCTTTGACCATCACAAACATCTCCTCTAAGGACGCAGGAGTTTACAAATGTTACTATGGGAACACAAATGAACCCGACACTAAAGTGTATCTAAACATTTTAACAAGTGAGTAACATGACATTTTTGCAGCTGTTCATAAATTTACTACAACAATGAACAATGCAGAGAAAGTCACATTCAGACCCAAACAGATAAATATGATCTATGACTGAAGCTTTGAGGAATCACATGTAGAAACTCCACCAGTTCAACACACTCCAATGTAGGCTTTTTCCTCTACTTCCTAATCAGTGATATCATAGGTTTTATTATTTTTGGTGTGGGCGTCTGAGACTTTTCTGTGTTACTATACCTCTTTTTTAAAATGCTAAAATGTGCTAAAGCTTGATATGAAACATATTGTTTACTACATATGTGTAGAACTGTACATAGAACTGTAACAAATGTTAAATTATAATTGATAATTTTATAGAACTTTCATGGTAATTAGGGAGGGTTTTTCCTCTATTTTCTCACTAATTCTTTAGTTGAACAGCTCTAGGACAGATGACAAGAGTAGTTATTTTTTAAGTTTTAGTCACAAGTAAAGATTTAGCAGTCCTGTTTCTGTTTGTTCCTGAAACTAAGCCCTCACGCAGGTGGCGTAGCAGAAGAAATTATGTTCAGATGTTTGAGAGTCCTACATTTTTCTTCTTGAGCTGCTGAGATTGGCCCAGAACAAAGAGTGAAGCTGGTGTAAGACGTGATTGGCCGATTTAATCACAAGGCATTCCAGCCCCGCCCTGTAGGCCATTTAAGAGGGGATGAGGGGAGATGGTGTCTCAGTTATCATCAAAATGACCAAGATGTGTCTCTTTTGTCAACCTGTCATCCCTCCCTCAGCCTGGGCAAAGCAGTAGATGTTAAAGCTGCAGTATGTAGAATAGTGAGACACTCCCCTCTCCCCCCTCCTTTTCTCAGCATCAAGCTCCTGTATTTCTGAAGCTCATTTACAGCCAGGAGAAAGAGCAGAGATTCACTGTCTACTCTGAGCATATTGTAATCCAAAGTGTTCTATGATGATTATAGATTTTTGACCAAATGACGCCATAAAAAATACTTACATACTGCAGCTTTAAAGACCATCAGTTCTGGCCAGGGTTGGGGTCATTTATAGTTGTAATTGCATAATTGATCATTAATTACAAATATGGCATAATTATGGATGTAATTTTAAAAAAAATGTTGCTGTTGTAATTGTAATTACATTGTAGTTGAGTTCAGATAATTGACTTTGTATTTGTAATTGCCATGAAAAATCAATAAAAATGATCAATTATAATTTAACACAAAACTGGGGAACCATGTTACAGTTCTATGTACAGTTCTACACATATGTAGTTAACATTTATTAAAATATGTTTCATATCAAGCTTTACCACATTTTACCATTAAAAAATATATAAATCTAAAGGTAAACTGACACATAAAAGTCTCAGACGCCCACACTAAAAATATTAAAACCTATATTTTCATTGATTATAAAACCTAACAAGGTAACCAATAGATATGAAATAAATGAGATGATAGATATTTGTTTTTAGTGTAATTTACGGCTGATTTAGGACCAGTTATCATTAGAGATGCTAACAGAAAGCTAACACAAGAGGAAGGTTAACTTTTAGTAGCTTATTTATTTCAGACTCAGTCATTTTCATTCTTTGTAATTGGAATT
Source organism: Gouania willdenowi (assembly GCF_900634775.1). Classification (NCBI taxonomy): domain Eukaryota; kingdom Metazoa; phylum Chordata; class Actinopteri; order Blenniiformes; family Gobiesocidae; genus Gouania; species Gouania willdenowi. The sequence goes on from NC_041066.1 coordinate 947,994, forward strand.
TAGTAATTGAGAACGTAATTGTAATTGACTTTCTGAGGATAATAAATAATTGGAATTTATTTGTAATTGGAAAAATTCCTGGCCACTGTAATTGTAATTGACAACATTTACAACCATGACAACACACTACTCTCTAATTTATTGTAAAAATCTATATATATGTGTTATGTGTATATGTACATATGTGTAAATACATTTTCATTTCTGGGATTTATAAGTATATCTGTGGTTCTGGTATTGTTAAATGTATTCAGAATTCTATTTATATAATCTATTCATAATACTGTATATCTGTAATTCTGATATATATGAATGTATTTATAATTCTATTTATATAATTCATAATATATTTGTAATTCTGGTATTTGTATGTTGTGGTTGCACTGGTTCACTGCTTTTTTTGATGTGCCAATAACTGGTCCTAAACCAGTTATCATTAGAGATGCTAACAGGAAGCTAACACAAGAGGAAGGTTAACTTTTATTAACTTATTTATTACAGGATCAGTAATTGTGATTAATTGTAATTGAACTTTAGTCATTGAGAACATAATTGTAATTGACTTTATGAGGATAAAAAATAAATGTAATTCCATTGTAATTGGAAAAATGCTTGACACTGTATTTGTAAATGAATTGTAATTGAACATGGGTAATAAAAACTTACAGTAATTGTAACTAAAAAATGTAATTGACACCAACCCTGGTACTGACCACAAATATCACTGTTCATTTAATTCTTTGGATTCTTTCACATTTTCCTCAGTCTCAGCAAATCAAAGCACTGATCCAGTGGGAGGAGTCACACTGACGTGCTCTCTGTGGGTGGTCGGATACATCAGTTGTGTAAAAGGCATCCTGAGATGGCTGGATGAGGAGAGAGATGAAATGAAGCAAGATGATGATGAAGTCTATTATATTAAACAGAAGACATGTGGTTCTGATCTGATAATAACACATCAGATTAACCACAGCAGAAGATACACCTGCCAGTTTGTTATGAACAATGAAGTGAAGATTTCTGCTGACTACACACTTGTGTCTACAGGTAGGACGACCAATCAAATCTCACCTTTAACATGTAAACACTGTCTTTATATGTTCTTCATTGTTTTCAGCTCCAGTTGATTTAACGTCTGATTCGACTCCAAACAAGATCATCTTCATCCTCAACATTGCAAAGATTTGCCTGCTGATCATCCTGGTTGTTATTGTTACTACTGTTCAGATTAAATACAGGAGGAGGACTGGAGCAGCAGAAGGTGTGTATCTCTACAAAGATTTAGTTAAAAACCTATGACAACAGAACATAAAGGTCTGTGACTCAGAGAGGACAAACTATGAAAGGATAAACTCTTCTTTTCTGTTTGTTTGCTGCTGAGAATCATATCAACACTGTACGACTTTAGTTATAACATCAATAACCAGTTTTTGATTCAATTCCAATGACAGAAATGTCTTTTTTTTGTTACAGATGCTCAAGATCAAGATTGTGTTCCTGTGAGTATATTTATAACCAACCAGCTTCTTACTAAACACACGTCAGCTCTCAGGAACTATTTAGGTTCTCAAATGTGGTCCAACAGCAGCAAAAGTAACCAGTGATTGTTTCCCAATACACAGAGTGGTTGATATGTGACTGCTCTAGGTTTAGACCTAAAGAAAAGAATCTGAATTATTAAACACAGGTGTTATGTACGTGGTTAGGAATATTAAAAGAGACAGCAGACTCGTGTATGAAAACATGAACTTTTTACTTTCTTCTTCTTCTCTGCTATACAGTCAGCAACACAGCATCATTCAACCACAGCGACCCCTGTGGTGTAGCAACTGAAGACACAACATATTTCCCCTTTGTTTAAGAATGTTACTGATAACTAGGAAATAATCAATACCTGAAATCAAATAAGACTGACTGTAAATTAGTGTTAACTTCAATCTTCATAATTGTTTTTTCACTGCAATCACTTGTTAATATTAACAACATTACTCAGTAGTACAAAATAATTATAAAGTAGCAACATAACCTTACAACTACAATTACAGTATCTCTTCCACTTGTAATTCACATCATGACAAAGTCATTTCACATTGTCTGGAATGTTTTTCCCTTTTTTTTTTTTTACATCATTTTCTATTTCAATATTCCCCCCAAAGGCCATGAGAACAAATAATGTTTGTAATTGTTAAGCCAAGCAGGCTTATTTCTGAACCTCGTGGGTCTAGGCACGTTATCAAACAGTGGTGGTGCAAGTTCTGGCTCAGGGGCTGGGGCAGCAGTCATGGTTTTAATGATGTTCTTTGAGCTGTCTGGGACCAGAGAGAGATGAGATGCATTCCATGTACGACCATCCTACTTTCTTGGCTTTGCTTGCACGACGTGCACAGGAGATTGGGACTCAGCTGAAAGAGTCTGTACATGCACGATCGCAGCTTCCATATTAACTGCTAAATCCATCCATATTTCCCTCTGTTTGCACCAACAGCTTCTCCCGTATTCTTGGGCTGCTGGCATGCTCAATGAGTTGGTCCTGGATCATCTCATCAGTATTCTCAGTAAACGCACACGTCACCGCCAGCTCTCGTAGCGTGTCAACATACTCAGCAACAGTCTCATGCGGCCTCTGCACTCGTTGTTTCTCCACCACGACATTTATTGCAGGTCTGAAGTGTGTACACAACACGGTCAAGGTGGACTGATAGCTCGTACCTCCATCCGTGAGTGTGTAGAAGATATGTTGTCCTTTGGTGCTCAAGCAGTGCAGTAGGAGCGCACGTTTCCTCTTGTCAGCCCACTCGTCTTCCTCCACGTGAATAGCAAGCAGGTAGTTGGTGAACATCTTCATCCACATATCAGAAGGAATTGTGGGTTGTCCGGCAGATGCAAGAAATAACGCAGGTCGAGGCAAAACACTCGCCATCCTCGTCGTCAATTTGTTATGTGTGTGGTTAAAAGAGGCAGCAGACTTGTGACTGAAAACGTGAACTTTTTACTTCTTTGTTATACAGTAGGGGTTGACCGACTTCATAATTTTAAAAGTCGACTTTATGTGCATACTAGTCAAGTCGACGTTTACTAGTCGATGACGTCACAGCCGAGTGGCAACCGAGTGCAGGTGTTGTGCCAAAATCCGTGACCCAAATAAATTTGTGACAACAGGTGGCAACAGTTCCAACCCCTGCGGCTTCTCGGCGAACATTTACTTCCCCTAAACACGATTGTAATTCTTCCCCAGTCTGCATTTACTTCACCCGCCAGAGCGTCATGTTTAAGGGTGTGTAAATAGCTCCTTAATAGCTACGGAGAGGTTTAGTCAGTTGACGAAGCACTCTTCTTCTCTACCGCAGAGAAGCTGCAGCGGTCACAGATTCTTAAGAGTCACAGACTTTGGCACAACACCGCCAGCCCCTGGGATACGGGACATGCTATAGAAGCTAAGTAAACCCAGGAAGTGCTGCTTCGCCTACCATGAGCCTATGGTAACTGTTAAGCCCCAAGGTTTCCTCAAAACCAGGCATTTAGACTTTGTTTGGGCTGTTTTTAAATTAGCTTCGACTTCCTTCACCAAAGCCGGTGTTGTCAAACCTCTTTGGAGCTATTTACATTTAAATGTCTGCCGAGAAACCACAGGGGTTGGAACTGTTGACACCTCCAGTCACAGATTATTATGGGTCACAGATTTTGGCATAACAGCAGTCTTACCCCACTAACAAAGCCTCCGTCCTGCTCTGCTGTTTTTCAGATCTGCTTAATACACAGACATGTTACCACTACAGCTAACGTTAGCATGTATATTAGCCATAGTATCTGCCTACCAGCTGCAGTTTGAGCACAAACCAGGAAGGAGCGAGAATTGCTTGATTTTATACTAGGACCCTCGTTTGCTGTGTTGTGCCGCCATCTTGGGCTAAAGTCAGGTACTGCGACAAGTCGACATCACGTAGACAGATTTGCGAGACAACACTAAAGTCGACTAGTTTGTTCAACCCCTACTATGCAGTCAGCTGCACAGCATCAATCAACCATAGCAACCCCTGTGGTGTAGCAACTGAAGACACAACAACATTGGAGAGTGGCGTGAGAGCTGTGTTTCAGATTTAGAAAGGATGTAAATTTGGGATGCATCATCTGTAGTGTTCCTTTGAATCAAGGGGTGTTTCTGCCTTTTTAACACTGAACACCCTCATCAAAGGTGACCAGCTACAGGGTGATCAAGCCTGAGCTTGCGTCCCATAACTGTTTCCCACTCTCTCCTATCTGCAGTTTTAGGCCACCTCACACACACTTGAAAAACACCAAGAATGTAATCAATGAACTCTTTATAATTCAGGGTCTTCCTAGATTTAACTTTAGAGTCTTTATCAAAACCAAGATCATGAGTTTTGTGCTAAAGTTAAAAAGTGTATCATTAGTTGTATCTAGTTTGTGTGGACTGTCTGAGAAAGTAATTTCAGAAATGCTTTATAGCATTTGTTACTATTTTTACACATTTTACACAACTAAAGAGTTGTGATTGTGGATTGTTACTTGTTATCACTATAGTTTCTACTTCTGAAGTACTTTGTTTGCACTCAGGATGAGCAGGACAGCAGAGTGATCTATGATAATGTAGAGAATCACCAAGGCCCTGCCCAGCACCACGGTAAGTGACTCATATACGTCCCAGCATTCAAGGATCTGTAACCTACGCAATATTTGAGCTGTTGAACTGTTACACATTATAACAATAACACAGATACACAAAGAATTCTCCCAAAATATTGATGGGATAGGTTTATTGTAATCAGAATAAGTGTTTGTTTTCATACTTTTTTTTAATAAATGGTATTGTGCTCTGCAGCACTGTGTGGTCTTACCCCTGTAGACATAATTTACAGGGGTCCTTTAACTCTATTAACAGCATCTGCCTTTATTGTCGCTTCTGTGGAAACATCCTTATCCTTAACCCTTGCAACACATCCTGGTATGTGCGCATTAAAATGACCGTAACTGTTAAAATTTGCTCTATTTGAAAAACTCCAAATGTTTCTATAAGCTAAGATGTTGTGCTTTATGGACAACCTACAAACATTACAGTAATCACGTTTCCTCCTTTGTAAAAACCCTGCAAAGAAGTCGCTTCGGCTTGCGGGTGGTGCTGGGGAAGGGGTGCTGCACGTGCAAACATGGAGATTCAAAAAAAGAGCAAATTATTTCATATTTGTAGCAAAAAATAGAATCTGGAAGACCTTCAAGGATGAGGAAACTTCCACAGAGGTGTTTTACATTCTCCTGAATGTTTTTATATTTGTTGAAAAATCTGTTATTCGTGTGTTTTCATTGTTTTATTCCTACTAAATCTAAAAAAAAATATTTAGTTTTTGTGTTTTTCTTAATTTCAAAATGGTATTACACTGTTGGAACAATAATAAATAGTGATAAATTGCCATTTATTGGAAGGTCTAAAGTGTTATGGAAAACACTTCATCATAGGACATTTTTATGACCATTTTATATGGACAAAATATGCAAGAAAACCCATGCAGAGATGTTAATATTACAGGTGTTAAAGGGTTAAAACTCTGATTAAATTACAAGGGTGTGAAACACCATGAAGGTGGAGACAAATGCTTCCTTGTTGACATATGCTGCTATCCTCTTTTAAAGACATACAATCAATCAAAACTCCCGTATTGTTTCCTGTAGGTCAGAAAAAAAGAGGAGGAAGAGGAAGAAGAAGTGATGTCTTCAACAGTCAAAGAAGCAGTGAAGAAGATAGTGTGTGAGGAGAGGACAGAGGAATTTTACACCAGCTTTAACTGTACATGAAAAGAAGCTGTAGCAGTAACACGCCTCCACTGATGTGTGTGCATTTCATAAGTTCTTGTTACGCAGTGACTCTTCTTTTTGTGGCTCATTGTTTTACAGTTTGGTTTGGTGGATCAGCTTTTTTCAAAGTGTAACAATGTGGAAACATCAAAGCGATCAGCAGACGCCTCTGATGTAGACTGGCAGTTGTCAGTCGAAACATGTCAGGAGATCAAAGTGGATTTATTAAAGAACAGTTGCTTGAATAAATGAAACCATAACATAACATTATCATCAGAAGTTTGAAAAGAACATCAAGATCTTTTGTCGACTGTCAATGTTTATTTCCATAGTAGAGCTTTTTTGTCTTTTAATTACAAATTTATTCTAAGACATTTTTTCTCGTAATAGAATAAGTTTACTTTTGTAATATTACGACTTACTGTATATTTAAAAAATGTCTTATACTAATACAACTTTACTCTTAAAGTCTATAAAAACGATGCTCACACAGATACTCTTTCTTCATCTCTGACCCAAGATAAGCTGTAAATATGTCTAAATTTACTTTCTATTATCAGCTTCTTTTTTCTCACTGTCTTCTTCTTTTCTGTTTGTTCCTCCTAGAAAATTTCCACTTCACATTGTCTGCTTTGATCTCTGTAATTATCTCTGCAAAGAGTGAGAGTCACATTGTGAAAAAACAAAACAAAACAAAAAAACACCACAAATGAAGCCCTCAGTTTCTTTGCAGTTGTAGTTTAGAATCTCACACAGCTCAGTTACAGTCAGTGTCTCAGGTACAACATGTTTAAGCAGAGGTGAAAGTAATGGATTACAAGTACTCACATTACTGTAATTGAGTAGCTTTTATGGGTACTTGTACTTTTTTGAGTATATTTCTAAATCAGTAATTTTACTTGTGCTTAAGTACATTTAAAAGAAATAAAGTAATTCATTACATTTCTACACCAGCATTATGTACAATTAAATGATACAAAATCGAACCAGTGTAACGTAAATCGGGGAGTACCCCAAGGCTCCATACTTGGGCCATTACTGTTCATATTATACATTAATGACTTTACAAAAGCATCAGATAGATTACAGAGTATTTATTTGCAGATGACACAACCTTATTTTACTCACGTAAAGAAATACAGGAGACAATGGAAGTAATAAATGAAGAACTCAAAAAAATAAAACATTGTTTTGATCAAAATAAATTAGTTCTCAATGTTAACAAAACAAAACATATAATATTCAATGACAAAAGAAACACTGTTGATTTATCAATACAAATAAATGGGATGGACATTCAAAAGGTTAAAAAATAAAATTAATTCACCAATAACTGGACAGGCTGATTATATAATTATTATAATATATTAAATTTTCTCTACTCACTTTATATAACACAATGATTGTACCATATTTAACTTACTATGTGGAAATTTGAGGTTTGACCTGTAAAACTTACATACAGCCACTGTTCAGGGCTCTGAACACTATATATAACATTAGACATAGAGATCCATCAAACCCACTATTTATCAAATGTAAGTCACTAAATTTTAATGATATTGTTGATTTTAATATTCTTCAGATTTTGTATGAAGCCAATAATAAAAAAAAATTGCCAAAGAACATCTGATAAAGGTTTGAAAAAAGATAAATGACATGAAAAAATGTATTGTGCTGAAGAAGAGATATGAGACAGAAGTGTAACTGTATTGTTGACAATGACTTTGTTGCAGCTTGACTTTGTTTAATGCAATTATTCTTTTTTTTCAAGGAGGGGTCAGATGTTATAAGTTTTTACTTCTTTCTGCTCTTTTTTATTCATATTTTTTTCTTTTTTCAATGTGGAGAAGAAATAATATTTTTAATGTCTTGAATGAAATAAATAAACAAACCAAAGGAAATGATTGTGCAACTAAGTTATGTTTATCCAAAGGAACCTATGATCAACGTACAGTGCACTGTGTCTGTATTCTGACTGTTGTCAAAGTGTTGGATTAAAATAAAGTTTTAATGGCTGCCAAAGAAAACTACAAAAACATTTATTCCACAACAACATCTGTTTTCAGGCAGATCACACACAAAAGTAACATCTTCACTCAATGGCTGATCCTAAAGGTCACCAACCCCTGGTTTAGGTCCTCTTCTTCTCTCTCTCACATTAAATAAAGCATTAAACTGATTCTATGTAAATGTTGATGCTGTAACATGTTTCTCTCTCTGCAGTCTGTGTTTTCTCCTCTCTCTCCTCTTCCTCTCTTCATTCTGACTTTTATTTTTATTTATATTATTTCATAGAATTAGGAGAATTTCTTTTTTTTTAACCACATTTGTTTAAGTTTTTTATTTTCAAAAAAATTATTAAATTAAAATTTTAAAAATTCTAAAAATAAAAATATGTAAAAATAAATTGGAAAAAATTTCAGGGTTTTTTTTGTTTTGTTTTTTTTTAGATTTTGGAGATTAAATGTTCTGTGTCCGCTATAGTCGACTTTGTCATTTTCTTTTTTGGTGATAAAGTTGAACTGTTTCATCCTATTTGGCCTTGTGTGTGTAGATATGGTTAGAAAATATTGACAAAAATACAATTAAAAAAAAAAAAACAGCAGAAAATGTCTCTGTTTAGGGTTGAATGTTAAAATAAGGTGAATAAAATAAATAAAGAACATCCTGTATTTGTGTTTTTTCTCTTCTTTATCTTTTTAAATATTATAGAAGTATCAGATCGGGACTCGGTATCGGCCAATTCTCAAAATCAAAGGACTCAGAGGCAAAAAAAACTGATCGGGACATCCCTAGATAGAACATCACAGTGTCCCAGACTAGTTGAGCTGTGAACTGTTAGCTCCAGCATCAAGAACCTGAAACAGAAAAGAGAGAGAAGGGCGAGGAGAAGGCACTGACTGCAGAAAAACATGATACAGTATTATCAGGTCTACCTGCATGGAAACATCTGGTGCTAGACTATGTGTGAGTGGAATGAGAATGAGTATGGGTGGACATCAGTGTAAATGGTGTGTAAGCAGTGTGCAGTGTTGGGAACGTTACTTTAAAAAAGTAATTAGTTATAGTTATTCACTACTTGTTCAAAAAAGTAACTGCCTTAGTAACTAAAATACTCTATAATAAAAGTAACTCATTACCATGGAAAGTAACTATTTGCGTTACTATTAAAAAAAAAAAGTTGCTCTATGTCAAAGAATTCACATTTTTTAGATGCGTGTATCGTGAGGTGCTTCATTAAATTTGAGTTGCTTACAACAGATGTGGACAAAGTCTTCACTCCTGGATATAATGAACACTTCACACACACGTTCTTGTCTTTGACCACAATTAATTTAAAGTAGTGTTTGTATCGTCACCTTAAAAATGTCAACTTTTCATCAGATTGCTCCACGCTCACCATCTCTGCTGCTTCATCTAATCTGCAGTGTGTGTGTGTGTGTGTGTGTGTGTGTGTGTGTGTGTCGCGGGTGCTGGCACGTCGCCTTAGCCAATCATAATCGCTCACCTTGTTTTTAACCTGCCTCCTCTTGCTGGCACATGTGTAAAAACACTGGCTGTGATTGGCTACCATGAAACATGACGCCGCCTTAGCCAATCATAATCGCTCACCTTGTTTTTAACCCACCTCCTCACAACAGTCGAGTCAGAAGCCGGGGATGCTTTCGGATAACATTTTATTTAATCAATGCATGTAACGCACCGCATTTAACGTTCAGTAACGATAACGGCGTTGTAACGGCGTAAAAAGTAATTAGTTAGATTACCCCGTTACTGAAAAACAAACGCCGTTACCTAACGCCGTTACTTTAAACGCCGTTATTCCAAACACTGGCAGTGTGGTGGGTATACGAGGTTCAGAACTGGGGGAGGAGTTGTCTACAACCCTGCACGACTGTGTCTGACTGGACTTCACCCATTGCAGCCCATTAGAGCTATGTGTAGATAGTGGATTGTGTTTGAATTTAATGTTGCTGTTCTACTACATAATTTTGGTTTTAGTTTCTATTTTTAGGTTCAGGGCTTTGTTCCTAGAGGTTAACACTATTATACGATATATGCTTTTGCAAATAAGTAGGTTTTTAGTTTAGCCAGGGCGGGCTCACTCAATAGGCAGTATTGACAAATGCTAAGGGCGCCGTGGCGCCAGAAAATTATGGAAAAAGTACGTTACTTGAACTGCTTTTATTTTGAAAACCTTCCGGCCGCACCACTGTTTTCCGCCTCCAAGATGGGGTCATGGTTGTTCTAAGTTCTGGGTGATCTGCAACCGAGCCACACTTGTGTTAAGTTCCTACGTGAACCGGCTCAAAAGTCCTGAATTAAATCAATGGATGGACGTGAATTAGCCTTTAATCGGATTCAACGGTGAGTTTATCAATCAGTTTGGTTTTTAAGAATAGAATCTTTAAAAAAAGATATCTTTAATTTTCCTGTTTTTCTTCTAACAAAGTTATGTCAAGGTATAGAAAACTATTATTTCTTTTTGAAAGTTAATAAAGCCAAAGTATAGGTTTGATATACGCTTTTCATGTATTGTTTACACCTTTTTTTTCCTTGATGAACTTACGTTTGTATATTTTGTAAACCAACCTTGGTTTTGTATGGGCCCAATTATGAAAATAAATGATTATGTTGTCCAACTTAAAATAACGATTGTGAACAATCTGAACATTGCAATGATTTTATGAATATACTTTTGGTTATTATAAGTGCACTTAATTTGAATTGATGATTGTAAATATGAAAAATGTATTTCTCATGTAATGATAGATTACGTGATTCCTAATTTATGTTTTGACCTTCTTTAGGTCAGTTTTTTTTTTTTTTTTGTACATAGTTTGCAAATAGTTGTATACAAGTATTTTGTACAGCTTTTGTATATAGTTATTGCGTATTATAAATGTATAGATTTTATTTGTTGCAAAATGTGGTTATTTAAATTTGATGTTAATTGTTGTATGTATAATATTTTATTGCTATTATTATTTATTCACAGGATTTTTATTTTGTGGTAAAGATATTGATATTCCTTTCAAAAGTCCTGGAAAAAACAGTCGCATCACAAGTCCACTCCCACCTCTCCAATAACAACCTGCATGAGCAGTTCCAGTCCGGTTTCCGGCCCCATCACAGCACTGAAACTGCACTACTCAAAATAACCAACGACCTCCTTATGTCAGCAGACTCTGGACTCCTATCCATCCTCATCCTCCTCGACCTGAGTGCAGCTTTTGACACCATCTCCCATTCCATCCTCCTCCATAGACTTGCATCCATTGGTTTATCAGGCAGACCCCTGGACTGGTTTTCTTCATATCTCTCCGGCCGCGCCCAGTTCATTCAGTTAAAAACATCCCAGCCTTCTCCACTCTCCTCCGGCGTTCCCCAAGGTTCTGTCCTTGGTCCAATCCTCTTCATCATCTATCTTCTTCCCCTCGGCCATATATTACGGAAACACAACATTCACTTTCATTGTTATGCGGATGACACCCAGCTCTACCTCTCCACCAAACCCATCTCCACCCTTCCTCCCCCCTCCCTCTGTGATTGTCTACAGGAAATCAAATCCTGGTTCTCCTCCAACTTTCTCAAACTCAACAGTGACAAAACTGAGGTTCTCCTCATTGGTTCCAAATCCACTCAATCCAATAACATAACTCGGTCTGCATACTTTCATCTTCAAAACATCAACCGCCTCCGTCCCTCCCCCACCTCATCCAGCACTGCCATCCTGGTCCACTCTCTGGTCACTTCCCATCTTGATTACTGTAACTCCCTTCTCTCAGGTCTCCCCCAAAAGTCCTTACATAAACTACAACTGGTTCAGAATGCTGCAGCCCGGATCATCACCAGAACACCTTTCATCCACCACATCACCCCTGTTCTCCAACAACTCCACCGGCTCCCAATCACACACCGCATTGCTTACAAAACTCTCCTCCTAACCTTCAAGGCCCTCCATAATCTCGCTCCTCCGTATCTCACTGAACTCCTCCACATAAACATACCCAATCGGACCCTCAGATCATCTTCCTCTCTCAGCCTTCTCATCCCTCCGGTCCGCATGATCACCATGGGGTCCAGAGCCTTCAGCCGCTCTGCCCCCCACCTCTGGAACTCCCTCCCACCTGACATCCGAAACATTGACACTCTGACCATCTTCAAATCACGTCTCAAAACCCACATGTTCAAACAAGCCTACTCACTCTGATTTCCATCCACCACACTGCAAAACTTCTGTTTTTTTTTATAATTGGTTTTTAGTAAAAGTGTTACCTACCTCCTTTTTAAATCTCAAATTTTTATGTTTTATATTTACTGCTTTGTAATTCTATGTTTTTATTGTTGCTATTTTAACTCTGCTTGTAAGGTGTCCTTGGGTTTTTGAAAGGCGCCCACAAATAAAATGTATTATTATTATTATTATTATTATTATTATTATTATTATTATTATTATTATTATTATTATTATTGTTATGTGTCATATTTTTGTTATTTCTTGTTTTTTAATCATCTATATTTTGTGACATGTTGTGTTCTACATTAAAGACAATGGTAAAAACAATTATATTCAATTTCTTTGAATTAAGTAACTTGCCGATGGGGGGGTGCCAAAGAAAATCTCTCCTAGGGTGCAGCATTGGGTAGAGCCGCTCCGAGTTTAGCCTTAAAGTTGGAGAGGGTAGCAGCCTCCTGTAGTAAGACTGGGAGCTGGTTCCAAAGGGGAGGAGCCTGGTCGCTGAACGCTCTGCCTCCTGTTCTACTCCTAAACACGTTTAGAACTTCCAGTAGACCAGCAAACTCAGAGCGGAGTGATCTGCCCGGACAATAGAGCACTACCAGGTCTTTAAGATACACAGGAGCTTGATCATGTAGAGCAGGGGTGCCAGGGTGAAAATGGTCAGGGGGCCAAATTTTTTTCAAGTGAGACCTCAGGGGGCCGAATTACAATTACAATAACACTGACTCAACACATGGATATGCTGCTTGAAATTATTCATAAAGGCCTACACATTAAAAAGAAATTGCATTGGCACCACAATAGCCTCACAATGAGGACTACAATCATATTTATTGATGGCTTACACATGAAAACATGCCAATGCATAATTAGGCCAATTAAAAGAAGGCCAGGCCCAGTAGGCCTAAATGAGTCACAGAAAGTAAGTGTCAGAATAAAGTCATCCAACAATAGGCCAAGTGACTGAATAACCAGTAGGAATTAGTAAAACAAAAAGATTCTTGAAATAATATCTTAAAACATTACATTGGCTCAATAACAGATGACACATTAACTTTACCAGTCATCATCACCAGTAAACTCCAACCCACATTTCCACACACCCATGCCTAGTGTTGTGGTGGTCGAGACCGGTCTTGGTCTCGAGACCAAATTTTGAAGGTCTTGGTCTTGTCTCGGACTCGGGATTTTCTCTCAAGACCGTTAGAGACCAGCACGAATTCCTGATCATTTTAAATCTGTTTATAATGTGATAATAACACGGAGAAGAACGGGATAAAACAATCTTTTATTCATTCTTTAATCCACCCCGTATAATGACCACAACCTTCCTTAATGTGACTGAGTGACGTGTGTGACACACTCGTGTGTGTGTGTGTGGCTACGGTGTCAGTTTGGACCGTGGAGCAGAAGGAGATATGAACTAATCACCAGTAAAAATCCCAGTAAAACTCCTGAAAACAATCACCAGTAATAAATATTATCTCCCTGGTAAAGACAGTAGCTCTAACAACTGGTAAAATGATAAACTGGTGATATTACAGCCTGTGAAGTACGGGGGACGCACTTAATCTGCCTCTGGGTCCTAGTGCCAGCCGTCTGGTGAAGCATGTTTCGTTTACCGAGGTCTGTGTGTGTGTTTAATAAGTCTGTGTGTGTTTAATAAGTCTGTGTGTGTTTAATAATCAATCAATCAATCAATCAATCTTTATTTGTATAGCACCAAATCATAACCAATGGTATCTCAAGGCACTTTACAGTAGAGCAGTCTTAAGGACGGACTCTTCATTTTATGGATACACACATATGCATATATACGTATATACACATACATATGTATCCCACACCCAACATGAAATTCATCATGGCGGCAATAAGTCTGTGTGTGTTTAATAAGTCCGTGTGTGTCCGTGTGTGTCAGCATGTTTATGCCTCTCTCCATCCAGTCTTTTCATTATATCCATGTCTTTTAAGGCTTTTATTACATAGTATCAGCTGTAGTCTGGGCCGCCGCCATCTTGGATTATGTCGTCACCAGCGCGTCATCAACACAAGTTGCACTAGTGCAGAATGAGTCAAATAACTGTAAAGACGTCTTATATTAGTCTATTATCTTTTTAAAGTGGTGTTTTTTTTGTGGCTTTAGACTCATTTACATTTATGTATATAATATGTTCCCCACAATATAAACAGGTTCACAATATAATTATTTTTTATAGTTTCTGTTTCTACTGTATCCATAATAATAATAATTCTCAACAATTATTTAGTTTCACATCCACCTGTAGCTCTTTGTTTTTTACACTGATGACAACTTGTTTGTAGTTTTATTTCAGAAAGTTTCACTTTTACAGTTACAGTTGGAAACCTTTGTTAATTGAATATTCTAGTTACATTACAGCAACCAAATTAAACTATATCAACTAAGTGAATTAATAAAAATAACCTGTGTAAAGGCTTTTTCAAACTAAAAAATGATCTTGTGAAATCTGTGACCTGCACAACTCAAAGAATCAGAATTAAGAATCATTATTTCTTGGCAGAAATACTTTTAAACACTTGCTGTACATTCAGCTGACATAAAAATCTTGTTTTCAAATATGTAGAATAATTGTGAATTTATCAGTAGCAGTAGTAGTTTTAATATTTTAGTTAATTTTTTGCAGGCACCTTTTTTGTCCGTCAAATGTATTTAAAATAAACTATAATTAAAGAGAGAATGTTATTTAACTGTTGAACCTTGTCATAGTTTTATTTATTTAAACATTTTTTTAAATTGAAAAAAAAAAATGTTTATGGTCTTGGTCTCGGTCTCGGCTCCCGAAAGTCTTGGTCTCGGTGCATTCTGGTCTGGGATAGTGTGGTCTTGAACACAACACTACTGTGCGCTGTCCTCTGCTCACCATGAACCAGAAAGGGACAGAATTTGGACAGGCTTGAAACATCCACTGTTGAATCAATCATTTTTCTGCACAATAACATTATATTTGATACATGGATTATGTAAATAAATCTACAAAGAGGTCTGAACACATTAGTCCAGTTTTAAAGTCTTTACACTGGCTCCCAGTCAGCCTCAGAATAGACTTTAAAGTTGTGATGCTGGTGTATAAATGTGTGAATGGGTTTGGTCCAGAATACATCAGTGAGATGTTAGTCAGGTATGAACCCAGCAGGTCTCTCAGATCTATGGACACAGGTCAGATAGTGGAGGTCTGGTTCTGTTCACTCTGACAGTGTTTTTGAGGTTTTGTTTATAGATGGGGCCGTATGTCCCCACAAAAATAAAATGAGTTTAAACCTTATAAACTAGAACAACCTTTGCCCTGTGCTTTGTCTCAGAGCTCATATATATGATTTTTTCAAAACAGATTTGAATATATATATATATATATATATATATATATATATATATATAGATTAAATAGAAAAAAATTAAAATAAATAAATATATTAATAGTACACATGTAAATATGCGACTGTTTTATGGTGTTTTCAATTGTTAATTTAAAAAAAAGACAAAAAGGAACAAAAACGGATTAAAACACAATACACAACATTGACAATCAAAAACCAAACATCAAAACATCAAATAAAAAACAAAATAAATCGGAATTTACTCAAAACATAAATTTCTAATGATTTTTAAATAGCAAGGTTTCAACCTTTTAAATAGTTCGATGGAAACATGTAATTATTGAGAATTAAAAATCCTTATTTAAAACGTAGAATGACTTTTGTTAAGGTGTTTGAGCTTAAAGGAGTCCTTTATGTGTGAACATGAACGACACTTATATCAGGTCTGATCATCAACGTCCTCTCTGAGGATACACTTTATTCTCTGAACACATGTTAAACACTATACAGTACGAGAGCGCCCTCAAGGGGAGAACATGTGTTATAACACTCAACTTTTACAATACAGTCACATAGAGAGTAAGATATATACAATCTTAACAACTTTATTATTATTATTATTATTATTATTATTATTATTATTATTAATGTTATTCTTGTTGTTTGTGGGCCTAAAGTATTTCCAAAATTTATCCGGAATTATTTATTAGTTTTTTAGCTTATTTTTATTATCATTATTTATTTTTTATAATTATTATGAATTAAATTCAATACCTGAAAACTCTAATTATTAAGTAATAATTCATACCTTATTTTGATATCAAATATTTTATTATTGTTGTTATACATAAAAACATACAAAATAATTAATATTTAAAACAATGACATCGTCTCAATGATACATATTATTTTCTTTGATGTCTGCAGTGGAGCGCACATACTCCACACAACAATGTCAGGAAGTTTACTTTGTCCCAAAACAACAAGTATGTGAAGTCGGCGCTTGCGCACTCTGCAAGTCTGTTATTCAAGTCTGTTCCCATGAGTCTGTACCCAGGAGTTCACAACTAATAATAATAATAATCTCAAATAATAAAAATAATAATTATATATATATATATATTTGTTTTCAAAGTGAACTGACATGTGTTTTATTTGTTTATTGGATTAGGTTAGGGTCATAATCTCAGTACAGAGGTAAACTCAGTACGTGACA
The DNA here is from genome assembly GCF_900634775.1 of Gouania willdenowi. NCBI lineage: Eukaryota > Metazoa > Chordata > Actinopteri > Blenniiformes > Gobiesocidae > Gouania > Gouania willdenowi. The sequence goes on from NC_041066.1 coordinate 964,622, forward strand.
CCAGCCACAGATATCATAAGGGTGTGACTAATGGCTGCTTAAATGTGATTTTGAAACATCCAGGTTACCCTTAAAATTAGCAGCATTTCACAAACAAGCGCTTAACTATGAGAAACTGCTTTTCTCTCACAATTTTACCTCCATAACTCAGTGTTGTAGAATAATCGAGCTGTGACTGTTAACAAGAAATCTCTGTTTAAAAGTGATTGGTAGAAAAATGGCGTTTGTTTTATATATGACGTGTTTCACCCTGATGGTCTCTTTTTATCATATGAGGCTTTCATTATCAAGTATAATGTACAGATTTCTCTTAATGGCTACAACAAGGTCTGTAATGCAGTTCCCATTCCTTTTCTCAGACTCATTCAGAACATTATGCTTGCTTATCATAACCTCACCGCCTACTTTAACTATTGATCAAGTTATTCTTGTTGATAAAAAATAGAACAACTAAATTGTTTCCCAAATTTCAATAAACAAATGTTTTGTCATTTTAATAGAAATATTAGACATGACCTAGAAAACTCATTTAAACACAAACCTTTTTCTTTTTACTAATCTTACCCTATTGCCCCAAAAGTTAAAGAAACACATTTTAAAATTATTTCTGGCTTATAACCTGTTAATGATTTTGTGCATAAAAGGTTCAATTTTGACACTGAACCCTGCACTCATCCTCCACAGAAACAATTGAACATTTATTTTTTAGTTATGTAAAGACTAATGTTTTTGAACTGACATTCACAGCTGACTGTCTCTAAAAATCAATGTACCACCTTTTCTTCTAAAGACATCATTTATTTCATGGACAATTTGGACTCACGTATCTCTGATGTTATAAATGTTATTTTAATAAATATTTTATTCATACTTGTAAATGCAAAGACTACTCCTGTGTGTAATGTGTTTATTATTTGGTTCACTACCTACTTCAAGTCTCTTAAATTAATCAAACATACCAAAAAAACATCCAAAATGTATAAAGAAATTAAAATGTCCTTGTTCTTTTAAGATGCCATTGCCTTGTATGTGCCCTTTTCCTTTTGTCTATTAAGCATATATACATTTTCTTTCTTTCTTTATTGTTTATTTTTTGTTTACTTCTCCAGCAAGTGCCAGAGTGTATTATTGTACCCTGATTTAAAATGTATATGTATTGTATGTATTGTTTGTAAAAATAAAAAAATAAAAATAAAAAAAAGTGTTGCAAAAGTATGGGAGGCCGTTTAGGACAAAACTTCTTCCAGAGCATGTTTCTACTGCTCTATATTCCATTGGCAGCAGGCTTTAAAAAATGTCAACTTTAAACAGCAACATTTATTTTGAAGAATTTACAGCTATAGTTTTTAAACCAGTGAATAAAACCCATAACATCACTTTTTGTCTGATTCAGTCTGTGTTTCATTAACTGTAAATCCTAGGTTCCCAAAGTGGGGTACAGGTACCCCCAGGGGTACGCAAACTGTCATGGGGGGGTACATGAATAAAAATAAAAATTAGAAACAAGAATATAAATAGAGCAGCAGTCAGGAGCCTCCATGCATTGGCACAAATGACACATTAGCCGATGTCAGACGACCCTCTAGTGGTGACAGTGAACAATCTCAGCAAAAATGTTTTAATTATTATTAATATGTTATTCTCAACAGGATAGGTCAAATTCAGAGACAGATGTCACTGTAAGGCTACATTGTATGTGACATTACATCAGTGGTTCCCAACCTTTTTTGTGTTGTGACTCCATTTTATTATCATTTTTTTCTTTCTCCAATTAGCGTTTGATAATGTTTGTTGTTGCCAGGATTAGTGCTCAAAGTGACAAGATGCACCAGCTCAGATATCCTTATACCGTTTATGCTATTTTTATACTTATTTCATTTCAACTAGATTTTTATTTATACTGTCGTCTAAGATTGTTTTGTATATGGTGTTATAATTTGAATTAAAAAAATAAAAATAAAAAAATCTTAAAAACGCATATTTAATCAGTATTTTTCTATTATAATAAATTATTAGACATTTTAGAGGACCCCATTTGAATTCCAGGCGACCCCACATGGGGTCATGACCCCATGGTTAAAAAACATAATGGAATGCAGTGTTTTTCAAGTGTGCAGTGGTGGGGGGTACATGGATTCAGGTTAAATGTCTGAAGGGGTACGGGACTGTGAACAGTTTGGGGAAACACTGTAAATGACAAACCATCATAGGAGTCTGTTGTTGACTAGGGGTGAGTATTGGCAAGGATGTTGCAATACGATACGATATTATCACGATATTCTACCCAGTTAATATCAAAATTAAACGTAGAGATGAAAAATCAAGTTGCTGTATATGTTCATCAGTAGATATTGATCAGTCAGAGGATGAATTGAGTCAAAACTATTTGCTTCAAAATCTCCTTTTTATTATTTATTATTAGTGTTTTTACACATTTTCACTGAAAAAAAGAAAATACAGTGTTACACACTGACATCATAACATAAAGTGCAACAAGTTTCTTTTCACTAAAACTACTGTGTAGAAGTCTCAAAGTAACCATGACAACATAATGACGGCATTGTAACAACTGTAAGTGAGAACATTAATGATAAATCACCCTGAGTTACTGATAATGCACAAAAATAAGAACAAATAATTTCTCCTATTGTATCAGTTTAAACACTGATCTGAACAGATTATATGAAAATAAAATGTCTGTGAATACATAAATATTGCAGGTATTACACACTGCCATCATAAAATCAAGTAACCATTGCAACAAATTGAAAGCATTGTAACCACTGAAATATTGCACAAATACACAAAAATATTAATTAAATAAATAAATAAATCTATTTAAAATCAGCACCCAAAAAAATCTCAATATACTGTGAAATCATTTTTTTTTCACACCCCTATTGTTGACCAGTAGTTTAACTAGATCCACTCAGCATGGAATAAATAAAAAACAGGGTTTTACATGTATTGTAATGGTAGAAAACAACCTGAACTGGAGTGGGTACAGAAAGAATGAACACAATTATCTCACTAACAATGTGATTTTATTACCAATAAAGCAAGCTGTGGTTTCTGTAGGGGGTCAATGAACTAATGTAACTAAAAGACTCACGACCCAACAGTATTCAGGTCAAATATCTGATGAAACGGTTCATATGAGTTCACTTTAACTTTATTCTATACAAAAATACAAAGACTGTTTTTCTTTCTTCAACGATTTACTTTAGGAACGCCACGTCTGGGATCTTTCCCGCCGTCTGAAACAGAAACAGTTGCTACTTTAGACATCAGCACATTTAAACCATGACGTGGATTGTTTAGAGTCGTGTCACCTTTAACTGAGTGAAGATTTGTGCTGCTTTGTTCAAGTCCCACTCGTTATCCTGCAGACACCTGCAACACACAGACAGTGTTTACCAGTGAGCTGTGACATTCATCCCAGTCTGGTAGACGGCATTAGGAGAGGACACCTACTTCAGGGACCATTCCAGCTTCATGCCTGACTTCAGGGAGAAGGTGCTGAGCATCTCCTGCTGTGGGGCAGTGAGGGTGGGCACTGGGCTGGAGGAAGGGGTCGGGGCAGGCGCCACAAAAGCTCTGCTGATCTGCTCCGTTGTAGCCATTCTGATGAAGAGCTGGTCGTTGATGATGCACAAACTGTTCAAGTATGAACGAGGACCACAGGGTTCAAAGGTTAGAGACTTTCTATGGTGTTAATATTACAGTGTTATAGGGCCACACCAAACATATTGTTACCTACATATGTGTAGAACTGTACATATAGAACTGTAACATGGTTTATCAGTTTAGCATTAAACTATAATTGACAATTTTGATAGAATTTTCATGGCAATTACAATTAAATAGTCAATTATCTGAACTCAATTACAATATAATCATGATTATGACAGCAAGAGATCTTTTAAAATTACAATTATAATTATGGCATAATTGTAATTATCAAATAAGCAATTACAATTATAATTGACCCCAACCCTGATTATATTGTGCTACAATACAAACAGATGTTGGTTTGATATATTTGTTAAAAGTTGTTTGTTATAATTATCATTATTATTATAATTATTGATATGAGAAATAAATATGGTAAATTGGAATATTTTGAGATTATATTATTTAATATTTATTACTGCACAAAAGTACTGAAAAGTGGTATCGTTGAGTACCGATACTGATTTACGAGTACCAAGTATCGGTTTAAATGTGAAAGGTGCCCATCCCTAGTAATCTCTACAATAACAATGGTTGTTGTGTAAAAGCATTATGGTTTATCATTTTCTTTTATGGACAAATAAACATACATTAGGTAAATATAGGAATACACAGAAAACACACGTGGTGAAACAGTATTTACTGACATGAAATTGAACATGCAACCGTTTGTTCATTCCAGTCATACTAGTGGAGGCAAGCATTATCTGAAGCTACAGCTGCCAATCAGCACTTTGGTTTTAAGTGTGTAACCTACCCAGAATTCACTGCTGGAACTGTGATGAAAACTCTGGAGAAGGCCCTTGTAGATTCTTTAGATTTATCATCTACAACAACTGAAAAACCACAAAAAACCCAGGAAAGCGTTAGTGAGCAACAGATGAGTTGCAGTGGATCTTCTTAAAACCATGACGACTAAGATACTGACCTTCTTTGAAGACTCCGCCCACTGTGAATGACAGCAGCGTATTCTGTGAAAACAAAGCAGTTTGGCTGAGTGTGAACAACACAAATGATGTAACTCAGTGTGTGGCAGATCAGACGTGAACTCACTGTGTAGGCGTTTACGTCCACGGTGAAAGAGGTGATGTCATGCTGAGTTTTTGGCAGCTCGTTGAGGAGCGCCACCACATTCAGCCGTTTGTGCTTTAGCAGATGGAAACGCATCGCTAGGGCAGGTGAAAACAAGACAAACATCAGGTGGGCTCCATCATTACTAGGGTTGGGTATCAGTTACTACTCGCTACTTTTTCAACGCTTCTGGTGCTAAATCATTACTTTAAACTAACTTCAAAATCTCAAAATGCCCTTTTATTTCCAGAGCCAAATTTAACACATTTAACTAAACAAATAAACTATTATTAGATCAAATTCACATCAGGGTTTCCCACACATTCATTTATTTATGGAGGATAATGTCATGCACCTTCTTTTAGGCCATGTTTTGTGCATGTGCTACGGTTAAAAATGAGGCCATTGATCAATGATCTGAGCAGCGGCACCGACGTCATGTGTATCAAGTAATGTGTGACACCAAAATCTTTGTTCTTATTGGACCCGGTTACTAGCGTTTCCATGGGAACTGGTCCCACACTTGTTCCAGGTTTCGGTACCCAACCCTAATCATTACAAGTCATACGTTCACTTCAGGAGAACTTACTGGAGTCTTTGGTCCTCTTCAGGTTTCTACTGTCTTTGAAATATTCTCTCAGACCGCTCCTGAAAAACAAAGCCAGAACAAAAAAATCAGCACCACTCAAAGAAAACGTAGCCATTTAATCAAAGTTATACACCTGTGTGTGTGTGTGTGTGTGTGTGTGTGTGTGTGTGTGTGTGTGTGTGTGTCCTTACCTTGATGGATTCTGGACGTTGTACGGTGTTGTTAGTGATAATAATGCGTCATCATGGTAGGCCCCCAGCAGTGACTGTCTGTCTCCAGAGTCGTACACACTGTAGTACCTGTGAAACAAACAAAACACACTCTGCATATCAACACCAATCACTGATGTCATTTCCTACTTATTGTTAGAAACGCTGTGAAGCGACATAGAGAAAAGTGTTAGAAACTCACTGTTGCAAAAAGCGCTGAATGTAGACTTTAGCGTCATCAGAGCCAAAGCAGCTTCCCTGTGTGATCACATGGTCAACATTTAGCAGGAGAAATGAGACGTTCATTACAGAAAAGGCTTGAATCTAAAAATATAGTGGCTTCTATATTCTTGTACTTTGACAAGTGACGTTTTGAACACAACAGACACAGACAATTCAGCATCACACTGACTAACCTTGCAAGGTGGGAGAGTGGTGGGTGTTTCCACATCAAAGCCAATGTGTGGGGGGAGGTCATTTCCATCCTGATGAGGGACAATACACAGTTTAGTACAAGTTGGAAAACATCAGTTCATTTGGTGATTATCTGGTGTTATTTGAAACACGACTGACACTGGCCATAACATTATCCTTAAAAACCACTGGACCAAAACACAAACTAAACTCAAGGTACCAGAACAAAGCCAATCTGTGACCTCTGAACTAATCTGGTTGGTCCAAGTGGATAAAAAAAACTCAAACTAAATGAACCAGTAATAATAAATATATAGTGACTGGTACATCATACTCAGGTCTGAAGCTGTGGAACTCATTATCCACAGAATTTAAAACCATATCTGAGTTTAAAATGTTCACTTCTAGGGTTTAGTCTTGGCTGAAAACAAACCAAAGTAAATAACACTGAGTCTGTGTGAATGTATGTGGGATCGTGTGTGTATGTGTGTGATTGTAAAAAGTTTTATACAAATGTTGTATTAATGTATTTTATTATTGTAAATTGTGTAAAAAGGCCCAATCAGGGACATGAGCTGTGAATTAGCATTAGCTAGAAGCTCTTTATGCGTCACATCAGCTGTAAACCTTTATTGTAATTATGTTGATTGCATCGTCTCTGAAAAATAAATAAATAAATATTTGGGGGAAACAAAACTACTTAATTATTTGAAGATTTTACATCTTGTAAACAAGTACAATATACTGTACTTATAGCTGCTAGATATGATCTTTTTATTTTTTAAATCAGATAAAGACATACTGTAGACCTTAGATTAATATATGTTAGATCACTCTAAATGTAAAAGGTTGAAATTGTTGCTTGAAAGTTGATTTCATTCTTATCAGGATTTCTTGCGTTCTTCCCACAGGCAAGGAAGACAGTGGTGGTTTGACTCCATTTATGTTCTGGTTTGTCCCCGTGACATCACATCACTACGTGAGGCAATCAATTTCAGCTGGATATATAGAACTTTCTGTGTAAGCCCCAAAATACACTTCTACCACTGTTTTGCCACAACGTTCAGTCTGTGAAAACACCAGAATTGTGTTGAGAAGTCTATTTGACAGAGTTTTTAGGGACAAATGAGAAATCATGATAAGAATTAAGAACACCTCTATCCTTCCATCTATGGGACTCCACATCCCACAATGCAATGCACAAAACTCAGAACAAACTTTCAAGCTGCAATTTCCTTTCTATTATTTTGTCGTGCAATTGATCTTTGAGTCATAGATCTATGGAGGCCTACACCATGTCTTTTATCTGATAGATAATTATTGTTCCCAGCAGCTTTAACACAACTGATAATTGACAAAATGACGTTAAACACTAAGGTCCTCTAGTATCAAAACTATGCTGGTAGAAATGAAGACTGAGTGACCATAAACTGCTGATGAATGAATGAGTGAGTAGACCTACCAACTTCAGAAGCTGGGGAAACTTCTGGCACACAGCACTGGTATGGAAACAAAATTGAAAAGCAGAGAAATTAGTATGAGAATTCATCTTCCTCATTGTTGAATATACGCTAACATACATGACCATGTCCCACGTTCACCTGAATGCCCACCCTGGAGTGTACTTACCAGCAGGTATACTCACCCTCTGCCCCATTTTGGTGATACACACAGATTTGACGTAGCAAAGCAACATATACACAAACACGGTCTACCAGTTTGAGCTGAAAACTGCCAAACAAACGGTTTTTTCTAAAGAGAGAAGTGATGCGCTACTGGGAGAGGTGGTTACCACCAGTCTGGTCTTAACTCCTCCCCACTCTGGTGAAGATGCAGGGCAACCAACGAGTCACTGTCACTCAAAAACAAAACAGAGTCTTGGTGAAAAAAATATCAAGTACATTTTAAGTGCATTGTTAGACCCTGTGATTTAACACAGCCATACACAAAGCACTTTTCTCAATTTGGACATTGTTGGGTTTTCCTTTGTTTACAAGTTCTCCATCAACTGAGGGAAAATTCAGTTATTCATTAGGAACAAAAACACACAACAGCAGGTTTGACACACGTTGGTTGCATGCTGTGGGAAACTCAGATATAAGACGTTGGATTAGTAGAAACTGCCTTCGTTAAAGAAATCATCAAAACATCAATTTTGGATGAAGAAAACTGACCTGACGTATGAAGATGGGTCTTTGAAAAGGTCACAGAGAGGGTTTCTGACCAGCCACAGCTCCACCAGTTTCAGCCCCTTCAACTTGTCCAGCTCATGTTCGCTTTTCAGCTGAGGAACAAACAGGAAGCCGGTAGGCGTCAACACATGAACCTTCAACACTACTACACAAACATGACAATGAAAGCCTTGGAGCGGCCAGTCTCACGTCGTTGTGTGAAAGGTTCAGGGCCTTCAGATGAGGCACTTTGGTCACAAGCTCGCTGAGTTCATCCAGTCTCTGGATGCAGTTGTGACTGAGATTCAAGCTTGTCAACTGCAAAGAAAACATTGATTTCATTAGGTCTCGACTTCACTTTGATGATCTAACTTTTAAAGTATCCACAGTATATGAAGATACACAGATTGTTGCTGATTGTCGTACGACCGTTACCTGAGGAATGTTTTCTTCAATGATCTTAATGACGGCCTCCATGTTTGTTTTCCTGTTTAAAGCCACTTTAATATCCTGTGAGACCAAGTCTGTTTCAAAGTAAACATAAAAGTTTCAACATTCACGTCCACTTATGAAAGAATCCACAAGGTAATATTTCATCATGAACAACACAATTCAGAAGATTTAAAACATTTTAAGAAAAAAAAATAATAATAATAATAATACATTATGAAACCAACTGTAATCAATGAATAATAATTCTAACCACAAAAATGTAAACTGTATATAAAAGTATCACCTGGTGCTTCCAGCCTGTTAACCCAGTAACACATGCCATTTAGATTGTGTTTTAAAAAACAGTGATTGATAAATATTTCCACTATATAAAACAACACATCCCCAATAAAAGGTGTTTTCTTTGAGATGTCAAAGGAAGTGGCCAACATTGTGAATAATCTAATGCCAAAAGAGGTGGTGTGGTTACCTGGGTCTGTGTGAATACTGGTCAGATCCAAAGCTTGCTGTGAGCCATCAAAACGTTTTGACATGCATTGCTAGAAAAGAGAAGAAAAAACATCTTTAAAACAGTTCAAAAACATTCTTTTAAATCAGGGATGCTCATAGTTAACTATTTAACCATTAACAGACAACAACTTTGACCAATTAATGCTAACATACTACTTTCTGCAAGTCCTAAAAAACAAGATGTACTATTGTATGTACTATTTTGTATGGATGTTAACATTTGGCTATGGTATTATTATTTAAAATAACTCAAAATGTCCAGTAAATTCCTATACATAATTCCCATGAAAAGTTTCTATTTTAGAATATTCCCAATCTTAAATTCCTTTGAACATTTACTGGAAATCTTCCACCTCTTTGCAACCCTAATTGTGTCACACCAAATTTAACACATTTAACTAAACAAATAAACTATTAGTAGATCAAATTCACATCAGGGTGAAATTCACTCCCAGGTATTTGAACTCCTCCACAATGTCCACACTGACCCCCTGGATGATTTGTTATCACTGACCTTCAGATGCTCCAATTCTTCAACCTTCAGATTAGGGAAGAGGAAGTTGGGGGGATCACTGCGCTTGATGTGTACCGCCACCTTGAGGAACATCAGTCAAGAAAAAAAACATCACAAACTAATGAGTGAAAACAGTAATGTAGAGCCTGTGAGAACATTTAGCAAACAATTCACTAAATGCAAAGAATACATTTATCAGTAAACATTGTTCACTGTGAGATGCACTGGACAAACACTGAGACCCAGTTGGTGGTTTTGACTGTAGTTTTCTAAGAAATCCTTGGTCATTTTTAAGTATTCAGAAACATTTGTAATTGGTGTTTTCAAACTGAAGATCCTGAAGCTCAGTTTTCAAGCCATTTGCATGAAAAAAGTAATAAAAAAACATTTCTCATAAAGGCAGGTGTACGTGAGCTCAAGGCTGATAACAGATAACACAAAGTTCTCATAGAAGTGAGTTTGTGTTTCCAGTTGTCACCACAAACGTACCTTATAGCCATCACAGTCTGTGACCTTGCGAGAACACTTGCGCAGGGCACTGGCAGTAGTGAAATCATCAACGTAGAAATGAACGTTATTGTGGTCGTCATGATACTAGTAAATAGAAAAAATGCAATTAAAACATAGCATTTAGGTGATTGTTAGAGATATAAAAAGTATTAGTGATTATCACAAGTAAATAAAATAAAGGAAAAAGTGTTCAAACTCACTGTAATAATCAACGTATACAAAGGATGATAAATACAATGATAAAGCAAAGGCATTTCCTCCATACATCTCAAGTGATAAACAACATCTTTTTTATCTCAATCACTTATTAGTAAATGATCAAATCCTGCCAACACTCACCTGAATAGGAGTGTAAGGGATGGAGCAGATGTCCTGTAGAGCTGGCACTAACCACTTCTTGTCATACTTTTTGCCGTGAGGAATCTGTTGACAAGGCAAACAAATGGGGATCCTGTTAGACCAATCACAAAGCAGATTAACCAGATGTGAGTGTGAGTGTGAGCTTACACACCGTGATTTTGAACCAGCCTGTTCGGCTTCTAGTTCCTCCTCTGAAAGCTCCTCTCCCTCCTCCTCTGCCACCTCCACCTTTGCCTTGTCGCCAATCTCTGTCCATACGACCGTCTCCTTTGCAAAATTCTCTCCCATAAGGATTGCTGAACAAGACAAAATAATACTAATGATGATGATTTCTGTACAAGAGCAAAAGGCAAGTGACCAAACAGTTCTAAGGATTGTGGGTTTTCATGGAAAGTCTTTTCTGGTTGTAATGAGCCTTCTGTCATCTGCTGCTATCTGGTCTCTGAAGAATACTGCACAGTTATATCTAATTCTAATCCAATTTGAATTAGGTTCATTTAAACTAAGTTGATCAAAACGTAATCATTAAACCTGATCAGATTCAGTAAACCATTGATGCCTGAGAGGAAATATAGTGACATTAATGCTGTTCTCATACATATTTATATGACCTCTAAATAATTAAAAAGGAGCACTCAGAATAATCCATGTCACTACAACTTATATCTACCTTTTATTGTATCTTATTTTATTTTTGACATACATTTTTGTTTATTATGAGTTTTTTTATTTACCAGTATTTATTTTGTTTCCTCACATCAGTTAAAAACTAATATTTTCTTTAAGAAATGATAAAAATTTCTAAAAAAACTACATTTCAAAAATGTATTTTATATAGCCCTACTTATCCACAGACATATTTGAGACACACACACCTTGCTTTATAAATAGATGCTGTAGTAAGAAACAACATTGTGACAATTAAATGTCTGGGTTAAAACATGTGGGACCATCTCCAACTGTGAACCAAAATTTGAAAAAGCACGTCTTATTCACATTGGCTCGAGCGCTGCACAGCTATTAATTGTAATTAATTATATTACTAAGCTACTTTTTCATTTACAATGTATGAATTGAATGTTGTTTCAGGAATACCATGCCATTCTTAGAAAGACAACATTTAATGAAAGTCAACACTTACTATCTTGGCTGAGAACTGCTGTCCTGAGAGCTGTCACTCATGGTAACATCTCGATCAATGACAAGCCTGGACAAGAGTCCAGGTCCTCCAAATCCACCATGGTGGTTCCCCCGCTGCCGGTCTCTGCGGAACGACGACCCCTTGTAGGGGCCTCGGTGTTTGCGAACATGTAGGGGTGCAATTCTGTGATTGTCCTCTGTAAAAGAAAATCCACATCATTAACCTATAATTTTAGTGAGTTTAGTACACATGCATAGCCATAAATGCAATGTTACTAATAATGACAAAATTAATTCTTTCAGTTTTTGGTCTTAGTTTTTTTTCATTTTTGGTTTTGGCCAAGAATTTTCCTATAGCACGGTGCATCTCTATGCTTTGTCTTGGATTGTACAATGTGCAGTAAAATGTATTTTTGTACCAGCATTCAGTTGCCATAAAAAATACTAAAATTATAAATTTACGGTATAATTATATAATGAAATATTTTAATAAATGAATTGAATAAGCAAATTTAGTCAGTGAAATTAAATTAATCCGTGTGGTTAAATGTTGGTATATGTAGGGCTTTACTAACAACCAAAGATAAAGCAAATGTGTAATGTGCATAAACAGGTATTTTAATGTGAACCTTTTGACATTTGGAGACCAGGTGTAGTGGACATCAGGTCTGGTTCTGTTCACTCTGACAGTGTTTTTGGGGTTTTGTTTATAGATCGGGCCCTATTGTCCCCACAAAAATAAAATGAGTTTAAACCCCACAAACTAGAACAACCGTTACCCTGTGCTTTGTCTCAGAGCTCAGTGCACAAACCAAGCTATCCGCCTTCATAACTAATGCTGAGATATTACAGAACCTAAAAGGATCCATAGATTGCAGGTACAGTGTAGTTTGGCACATGGTTTACATGTATTTAGACAATATACCAGCTGTGTACAGTGACTCCATGACACTATTCCCAGCTCTGCTGACCTCCCTCCTCATTTTGAAGTCAAATTCCTCTAAAGGAAATCAGCAGATGTTTAATATTAAAGCTGAGCTCCACAGAAGTCTCTTACCGTTGAAATACGCCATGTTCCTGTGACCGTCTTGTTTTTAAAAAAACAAAAAGTCGGTCGAACAGTCCGAGGAAAAACAAGTTATTATTAATCCAAACACAAAGAATAAAATCCAACAGAAAGACTAATTCACACTGTATCAATGTATGTGAAAAAAAACACACACAGATGGCTGCGATATACAGCTGAAACGTTAGCATGTAACGACTTACTTCCTGTTTACAAAAGTCAACTGTCAGTGCCCAATCCTTACAACGCATGCGCATATATACGTCACTTCCTGATATGCTGGGACGTGATATTTGAATGTAAACAGACCATACGATGTTTTTTTTTTAAATTTCAATAGTACACAATTAAATATGTGACAGTTTTTTGTTATATATATATATAAAATATAAAAAATAGAAAAAAAATTAAAATATATAAATATTTTTACAGTTCACATGTAAATATGCGACTGTTTTGTTTTTAATTGTTAATTTAAAAAAAAAAGACAAAAAGGAACAAAAACAGATTAAACACAATACACAACATTGATAATCAAAAACCAAACATCAAATAAAACGGAATTTACTCAAAACATAAATATCGAATGATTTTTAAAGAGCAAGATTTCAACCTTTTAAATAGTACAATGGAAGCATGTAATTATTGAGAATTAAAAAACCTTTTTCAAAATGGAGAATTACTTTTATATTAATTTTTATTATCATTATTATACGATGGAGCATTGTCGTCAGTAAAAAAAAAAAATCCGTTTTCCGAATTAATATTATTTTTAAATCCGTTTTGCGATTTAATTTTTTTTTCAAATCCGTTTTCCAAATTAATTTTTTTTAAATCCCTTTTCCGAATTAATGTTTTTTTTTTAAATCCGTTTTCTGAAAAAATATTTTTTTTTAAAATCCGTTTTCCGAATATATATATTTTTTAAATCCGTTTTCTGAAATAATATTTTTTTTTTTAAACGGTTTTCCGAATTAATATTTTTTTTTTTAAATCCGTTTTCCAAAATGTTTTTTTTAAATCTGTTTTCCGAATTAATTATTTTTCCTGTGGGGATTATCTCGTAATTTTTTATTTATTTTTTTAAACACAGACTGGTTCCGGGTCAGAGTTCATCACAATGGCGTCATCCACAGCGCTGAATATTCATCCATTCATTGATTTTTACTTTTCGAGTTAGAATATAAAGATATTAAGGATTTGCAGTTGGCACAACTTTAACATTAGTGACGGACAGGTAAAGAGGATACTTTAGTTCAAGAGGACACAGTCGTCGTAAAGCATACTCGGAGCTTGGAGTCCTGGTTGAATTCATTAGCAACAACTACAATACTACGGGCAACTTCACAGATACCGGTGGATAATAATATTATTAATGATGCATACTTCCTGAGTGTTTGTGGAGCAGCTCAGAGACTAAACAGCTGTTCTGTGTGATCATGGTCCAGTGCAGTGGGGGCTTTGTCTTCTCCAGGATGGATGGAGTCTTCTCCAGGGTCTGTCATTCTGCCACCAGAGTCCAGCTCTGTGTCCACCACAGATCAGCCCTCTTTACCAGTCTGTACAAACATGAACCCCCCCACCCACCCAACAACCACAGCATGGAAGGTCCAGTTGACAGAATGTTATATATGTCACTCACATGTACAACACAAAACAATGTTTGACTGTTTGACCTACATAAAGATATTACATTAAAAAAGAAGAAAAACACTCATTTTCTAATGCTTTCATGTCTTATTTTCTCTACTTGAAGCACGTTATTCATACATACTGTATATCTGTGTAGTGTCAAATGTGGTGATCAATCAATTCAACAATGTTGGCCCTAAATGAACTGAAGCAAAGCAGATGAGAAAGTGTTTCATTTCTATTAACAACAGGCTGAGAGGAAACTTTGGTCCATGTGTAACACAGCAGTGATGGTTACAGCATTCATCCTCTGCTTCAGTGGATCAATCACATCTGAAATGAAAAAACAATAAAGCCACACATTTAATTTTCTTTTTCTTTTCTTTCTAGAATTATCTTTTGATAATGTTTGTTGTTGTGAGGATTAGGGCACAATGTGACAAGATGTGCCAGCTCAGATATTTTTATACTGCGTTTTATTTTATGTAGACTAAATTTGTGAAAGTGAAAGCATAGAATACAGTTATTTAAGTTTGTTTTGTGTGTGGTTTTATGATTTGAAAAATTATAATTAAAACATTTTAAAAAATACATTTTCATCAGTTTTTTTTTTTTTTTAATCATAAATTATTATACATTTCAGAGGACTCCATTTTAATTCCAGGTGACCCCACATGGGTTCACGACCCCAAGGTTAAAAAACGCTGCATTACATTATAGTGTGCAGGAGTAGGGGGTACATGGCCTCAGGTTAAATGTTTGAAGGGGTACGGACTGTGAAAAGTTTGGGAACCACTGCACTAGAACAATTGTTTACAGGAATTTAGTGAACAAAGCTGAGTGCTTTTTAACTGTAAATAATATGTATGTAAACACTATTTAAACTATAAATGAATAATTACGTGTCTGGTCATTTAAAAAAATATTAATTCGGAAAACGGATTTTAAAAAAATATTAATTCGGAAAACGTTTTTTTTTTTTTTACTGACTACAATGCTCCATTGTATTATTATTATCAATATTATTAATAATATTATTCTTGTTGTTTGTGGGCCTAAAGTATTTTCAAAATCTATACGGAATTATTCTTTATTTTTGTTAACATTATTTTTCTTTTTTAACAATTATTATGAATTGTATTCAATACCCAAAAAATCTAATTATTAAGTAAGAATTCAAATACCTTATTTTGATATAAAATATGTTATTATTGTTGTTATACATAAAAACATACATTAAATATTCATAAAATCTGGTCAGAATTTTTTTATTTATCACCAAATGTTTTGCCCAGAGCTCACAGTAAACATGGTGATGCTGTGTTTAGTTGTTATGCTGCAAAGAAGTGGAACAAACTGCCAGCAGAGCTGAAGTCAGCATCCATTGTGAACATTTTTAAATCACTGCGTATGATTGAGAGGGAGATTTTTGGTCATATTGTTGATGTAATGTGTTTATTGATTATTTTTATTTTTTGCTGACTTTAATGTTCTTATTGATTTTAAGCTGTTGAATGTTTCCTGTTGCACTTTTTGATCATGTAAAGCACATTGAGTTGCCTTGTGTATGAAATGCGCTATACAAATAAATTTGCCTCGCCTTGGTGCAAAAGACATGAGTGGGCTAGCCTGGAATCTATCTTAATCTCCTTGTATTTTTCATAAAGGTGATTAATCTGGAAGTGCTCACCAGACGATTGAGTTCTGGTGGCTGAGCGGAGCGGGACAAACACGCAAACCACTCAAACGATGAGCGGACCTGACGACAATAGCGTGACAAGCGTAGTTCTTTTTCCCTAAACAGAGCCACCAGATGAAAACATTGTGTAGTACGGTACAGACTTACAGTTTTAAAGCCTCTTTTTGTTGTTGTTTCAACAATATATACAGGTCTAATTGCATTGAATCTTGATTTTTCATTTTTAGCCTGATGATCTAGCCTGCAAGCGACTGCCAGCACCACTCTTTACTAACACACTGATCTAACTGTAGTCCTGGACCTCCATGGGCTTGTGGGGTGGCCTTGACCTGGGTGGCTTGCTGGGGTGTGTTGGGTGCCTCTGCGCGGGCGTGCGTCCCTTTCGGGTGCTCTCGTGGTCCCTGGGTGGTTTGGTGTTACTCTCCTGCCTCCTCCGTGCACGTCTGGGTGGCCCTTGGGGCTGGGGGCCTGCATGTTTCTCTGCCACTCTTTCCTCTTGCTCTCTGTCCCCTGTCTCGTCCTCCCCCCCTCCTCCGCCTTCGCCCTGCGCCTGCTCTCCCGTTGGGTTTGGCGTGGGAGTCTCCTGTCAGCCCGGGATGCTGGTGGGGGGGCTGTGGCCTTTGCTTGGGGGGCGGGCATCGGTAAAATCCAAACGATGCCCACATCGGCTGACCACGTGGGACCTATGTTACAAAAGAACATGAGTACCAGATAGTTTTCCTTAGATCCAGCCCATTCACACTTTGCCCACTTAAAGGGGACATATCATGCTAAATCCACTTTTTTAGCCCTTAAATGCATTTTGTTGTATATTTAGAGTGCTTAGAAGTACAGAAAAAATCAAATTAGTCTCTTCAGGTGCTCCGTAGATATCTTTATATTCTGTTTTGCTCATATTTTTCAATCTGTTTCGATTTTTCTATTCTCTATTACCGTGGCTCAGGTGGTAGAGGGTTGTCTTCTGATCGAGAGGTTGGGGGTTCGATCCCAGTACCTGACTATGTGTCGAAGTGTCCTTGGGCAAGACACTGAACCCTAAGTTGCTCCCAGTGGTTGACTAGCGCCTTGCATGGCAGTGCTGTCCCACTGCTGTGTGAATGTGAGAGTGATTGGGTGAATGAGCTGATATGTAAAAGCGCTTTGAGACTGCTTCAGTGTGGTGATAAAGCACTATATAAAATCTCGTCCATTTTACCATTTTTTTTTTTATTACGTTTTTTGAACTATTACATCACAGTATTTGCAGCGGAACTGCCAAATTAGTACATCAACTCCAGGTCCAACACTTCGAGCAATCCGCCATTTTTATTTCTCGCTTTTATTTTGTAGTCCAAGCTCAAGGATGCCGAAGTTATGAGAGGACGCTTCATTACAACGTCTACCAGCATCAGAACCTTTTCAAAGTGCCTGGTTGAGTTTTATTTTTTATAGAAATGTACCCACATCTGTGGGTAAGGTCATTTTTGTGCGCGCGAAGCACCGTCTTCAGACATTTGCATTTAAAGAGACCGCACCAAAACGAGTTGCTCTCAGAAGCACATTAGAAAAGGGGTAGAAAAGGGGCCTGTGGAGCTATAATAATGAGGAATTCAGACCCAAGCATTGCAGTTCCGCTTTATATAGACCACAACTGTATGATTTATATGTAAAAAAGAAGGATTTAAAACCATGATATGTCCCCTTTAAATCCCTCATGAAGCCCATGGAGTGTGCCTACATGGGCTTACTGTGTGAAACCCACATTACTAAATCAACATAAGTCCGATATATTGTTACCAAGTTCTTCTCCATGTCTAGTTTGCTCTTTCACATCCCTTATGGGGCACAGAGAGTCTGCCTACATGGGTTTACCATGTGGGGACTATATTTCTAAAGCAATATGGTTCCCAGTGAATGTTACCAAGTTACCAACTCAATTCCCACTCTGCCCACTTATAAACCCCATTTTATCAGGTTCATAAGGCATGTTAAGCATGCTACAGTTTGTACTATGAGTTAAAAATTAATTAAAAAAAACAGTCTGTTCTCCAATGTGCTGCACAAAATATGCACTCATGTTCAGCTTTTTCTATATATTCAAGGCGAAACCTAAAGTGCTATTCTGGGCACGTTCCTGTTTTCTGTTAAAAGTATTTTGTGAATTTTCAGGGACTGTCATTTTAATTGCACTTTGAGTATTTAAGAAATCCAGGGAAAACAAGTTTTTTTTTTTTTTTAAAGGGGCACATTTTATTGCACAGTTACTGTGCTGTTCCTTTTCACGATCACACAACTGTTTTATATTTAGTAGTTGAAGACACATTTTTGAATACTTTGTACGATTTTATGTTGAAAATGATATATACGGTAGATATCATCATCATATATATACTGTATATAGTGTCCCCAAGAAACACCAGAAGGGATTATTGCTCATCAAAAACATTTATTTGTAGTGTATGTTATAAACTATTTGTTTATTTTAATACCTTTAAATGGAAAAATCAGTAACACTGCTATTACACCCTCACACAATATGAATAAAAAAATATTAATGCAGGTGGTGCTTTACGAGCCAGGATAGCTTATTTCACTAATCTTTACGTATGCAAGTTCTTAAAAATAGATACAGTTCAATTGTGGATGGGAGATGAAGGAAGTTGTCTGTGTTCACCTTATCCTTCCAGTGGATGGCAGTCTCATCACATGGGTAAGGTCCTCGTTGTATGCATTGTGCTCTGCATGTTTGTACTGCTTGCACAGATGCATGTTTGAGATGGTCCTTTCCCCAAAAAGCTGAGGAAGCATGTACATCATGTGAGGCCGGCCACTAGGTGCAACTGCATTTCTGCTTCTCTGAATGATGTGGGTGTTCCACAGGTGAGCAATATGCTGAAGTTCTTTCTGAGAGGCACATAAACATAAAAAACACTCATTTTAAAATGACAAGACACTATCTGGATTTAGCTGAGCATATCGACAAATCTCTTACTATTCAAATAATACATGTTTTGCAACATTATGAACTCAGGAAAAAGGTCAGCTGACAATCTGAACAGATCGGGTTGGGCCATATCTCCTTGAGAATACCCAAATTTGGCAGATCTTGGAAACTAAGAAAGAATGAGTATGATTTTTACAAGAGTGGGAGACCATGTGGAAATACCAGGAGCTTGGGTGGGTGGGTGGGTGTTAGATGATGACACATACGGGCAGCCTTGCTTCTGTTAGACTACCCCAGTGGATTTTCATGTTTCTTGGACTCATTACACTGCTAAACATGCAGCCATTAATCAACAGCACACTCTTAACCATTAGCCTGAATGGTCCTGAATATATTTTTGGCTCTGGTAACATTTTTTGCAGAATGTATCACATCTGACAATTCATTAATATAACTAATAATTAAGAAATTAACCACAAGGCAAAGGTCACCTTAAAGTACACACATACACACATCAATGGTATTTAGACAGGTGAAAACCCATATGGAAAAGAAATAGAACATTTTTACCAAATGTTTATATTTTTATCTGAAACTTGTATGTTAAATGCATGAAAGTCTAAGCAAGTACAAGATCCCTAGTAAATATTCATAATGGGAAATGTATACAATTTTAGAACTTACAAGTACTTTATAAGACATTAACTCCACATACAAAATTCTTATTAGATATGTATAATATCAAAGTTATATGATTTTGGCAAACTAAAATCTTGCAAGTGATGTATAAAAACTTAACAAGACATACGTACAATGTGACATATATGAGAAATTAAAAAAAAAAATCTTTAAATTAAATTGAGATGGAACTCTTTTACAGTTCATGTAAAAGTTTTGCTAATGTTAGCACTTTCTCAATTCCTGTTTATAAAGTCACACTCTCTTCTCTCAAGTATTGAATATTTCTTAATTGATTTGAAGAAGAATATATGATGTGTACCTGTGTACCATGCAAGTACTGCAAGTAAGGCTTTAAATTTCAAGTAAAGTTAAAATAAAATAAATTAAACAAAAAATCCTCGCTGTCTTACTGTGGTAAGAATTTTATTTAGCACAAAATTTGCACGTTATATAACAAAAGTCACATTTATTTTGATAGTTCAAAAAGTGGAAGTGGATGTTTTTCTTTTTACAAAACCCAGCAAGCTGAAGTGCATTAAAAGATCACTGAAATAATTGATTGGCCCCTGTACCTCACTCTTTTTTTATTTCATATATAGCACAAACATAATTAGTTAGTTAGTATTACACTCAGATATGGGCTGTTACTTTACAGTTAAATAGGTTTTAGGGTTTTCTCACTGTAGTTACAGGTCAATTACTTTTTCCATTTCAACAACCTTGATGGCAGAATGTGTGAGGTTTTACACACATATATAGCAGTAATCCAGTATATCCTCCGTCCACAATGAGTGAAAAATATGAGTCTCGCTGTCTGTGATGTTGTCAGATTACAATGTCACATTAAGCCTTTAAACAATTACGTGATAATTTAGTGTACGTTCATTCATTTACAGTAGTATGTCTTTAGGAATTTACATACAATTGAGCTGGACTGTGAACATTGAATATACAAACATGGTCTAACAACATGAGTACTGTTTATGGCTTTGTGGAAGCCTGTGGGGAAGTGCACATTTGACGTGTAACTTAGTGGGGTTCTGATAAGAGAGCCTCTGGCTAACTTCTGCACTGTGCAATTACCATAGTTTCCTATGGCATACAGACACTGATCACCCATGTCAATGAAGTGTGGGACTCTAAAAATAGTCCCATCCTTCAAAAGTACAATAGAGTTGTTTCTTTGTTTTGCTTTGCTGTAGGTATGACCATGAACAACCTCTCCATTTACAAAAATCCTCTTGCAGTAATTCACTACAGAGTCAATGGGTGCAGGGCAGCTGGTTCAGAAACAGATATTATTCTTACATTTGGAGGACCAAGGGCAGTCACCTCATTGAACTTTGCAACTTTCTTTACATGGTGCTTTTCTGTTCTCATTTCACGACAGAAATCTTTAACTTCTGCTGGGGCATTTGTTAGAAACGTCTTTGTTAAACAGGGAAAAGCACGAGATAACAACACTCGTTTGCAGATTTGTTGTGGTACAGCTTGACTACTTTTTACTTGTTTCAGCAGGTATACTTTGAAATCTTCAAACATAAATGCTGAGTCGGCCCACAAAGGGCCAAAATGCACAACGCTTTGGCTTAAATGCAGAAGTGAATGAACATTAAATGTCATGTGCTCTTTCCCATACAGTGATTGCACACCTCCAACAAAATACACTAATGCATCATGGGCATGATTTATCTGTTCAGCATTTAATTCAGAACTCAACAAAATGCTTATGCCCTCCATCAATAATGCCCAGTAAGCATGATACTTCTGGGGAAGTAGACCTTTCAGAACTGGCAAGCTATAGTACAGAAGCCAGTGTTGCCATTCATGGGCTTTCCAGAATTTTCGATCAGTGAGAGATCTCAAAACTCGCGCAACACTTCCTGGAGGTTTTATTGACACAAGTCGTCTGTCTATAATTGCCGTTTGTGTGCCAATGTATCATGGCTCAGCATTGCTCTTTGTTTCAAACCACAATGTTGCCAATTGTCTGCACACGCCAGGCAAAACACAATGCATGTAGTCAGGGACCATGCCATTGATTAGATCAAACTCAGCTAAATCTACGATAGCAGATGAGCCTTTAATGCCCAAAATGTTCTTCTTTTCTCTTTCAGCATTTTGTCCAAATTCTACAGTGGTTTTATGATTTCTGTAGTTTGGTTTTTCCTCTCAGCATGTGTAAACCCTTGAATTTCCTTTTCCCTTCCTTATTTGATCTCCAGGTTGAAGGCAGACCCCACAGCCATATTCACCATTAAATTGTTTAAAATTTTGTACCAATGGCCTTGCTACTACATCACACACACAGCACAATGAATGCACCTTTGCACGCCTCCACGACTGATCACAAGGATGCTGCCACTCAAAGCCAGCTCGTGAAAGATTGTTACATTCCTCCACAAATGGTTTGAAAAAGCAGGTCATGTCTGTTCTGGATCCAAACCACATAAAAGTACATGCTTATCTCTAATATCAGGGGGTATCTCATTAACGCAACACAGTATTGGCCAAATACTGAATCTAGAGGACTGAAAGACACAGATATAGAAAGCACAACACAAGATCAGAGTCTACGTACAGTATCATGAAGTGCAGGAATAATGAGCACATCTGGTTATCTATTTTTTGACTTGTACGAATAATGACATACCAGATAATAGAATGAACTTAATTGTGTTTAATCTCACCTGTTCCAATGTGGAAAGGTCTGCTCTTTGCACTTCTGTTTGGCTGCCAGCGTCATCATTGCTCTGAGAGCTCTTTTGTGAACATGATGGACCATAGAGGAAGAACAAAAGTCCATTAGTCATCAAAAACATCAGAAAAAGAAGAGATAAGACTGTGAAGGTTGTGTAGTTTCAGAGACAGAAAAAGAGTAATGGTTGTAGTTTCGTCTCACCTGTGCTTCATTAAAAGTTTCTGCTCTCTGCTCTTCTGTTTGGCTGTCATCTTCATCACTATCCTTGGAAGAACACACATGCCCAATATTCATTTAAAAAAGAGACTAGAAGGGGAGCATTGAGTCTGGGACAGGAACAAGGCTTTAGAGACTGTAATTTGAGAGAGACAGAAAACAATACTCTTGTCTTACATGGCTTATTGTTGAAGTTTCTACTCTCAGCTCATTTGTTTTTCTGGCATCTTCATCACTTTCCTGAGGAGAAAACCCTTGTCAATAATAACAAAGAACGATAAAGAGACAGAAAGGAGTGATGAACATGGCACACAGAGAAAGATTCCGACCAGTAAGAGTGTCACCAGTTGACTTATTGTGAGTGTCTCTGCTCTATGTTTGCATGGCTGGCTGGCATCTTCATCATGTTCCTAGTAAGCACACACATGTCCATCATTCATTATAAAAGACTAGTGCAGTGCCCGTCGGAAGTATGTATTCATGTGGGAGCATAAGGGGTATATTTGCGGGTGCAAAATGTGGGTGCAATTTTCCTGGTTTAATTCTATGGGTCATGTGCATGACTTCACTTTTATATTTTTTTGTATGGTGTATTTTTCTGTATCGTATGTTTTTTGGAGCCATGTGTATTTGTGTATCTTTCTGTTGTCTTTTTGTGCATAAATGTTTGCTGTTACTTTTTTTTAATTTATTTATTTTTTTTAAATGTATGTTTTTTTGGAGTCATGTGTATTTTTGTATAATTATTGTTTTTGTTGCTATAGTAGTGTTATTCAGGAGTAATTTTGTGTATTTTTGTATAAACATTTAGTTTTGTGTATTTTGAGCCATTTTCATATTTTTGTTATATTTTTCTGTAAATGTATGTTTTTTTTAAGTCGAGTACAGTGCCCGTCAGAAGTATGCATTCATGTGGGAGCAAAAGGGGGTATATTTGCGGGTGCAAAATGTGGGTGCAATTTTCCTGGTTTAATGTCATCATTGTGTTTTTTTTTGTCTTTTTGTGCATTTTTTGGATAATTATTGTTTTTTGTTGCCATTGTAGTGTGATTCTGGAGTCATTTGGTGTATTTTTTGTCTAAATATTGTTTATTTTTTGTTTTGTTTTACTCGTTTAGTTTATTTTTATTATAAATACTGTGTGTGTCTCTCCATCCATCTCCTCCGTGTGTTTTCTCGCGCACGCGTCTTACACATAATCCGTCGCAGGTTGTTAAGAGAGACACAGAAGTACCACGAAAAATAAACGTTTTGCAACACCAACTCTCTAAACGGCTCTGTGTGAGTTCAGTATTTTCATCCCGGTGTAGTGCACGAACGTGCATCAGCCATGTGTGTGTGTTTACATTGTAGACGCTAGCATCTTTCTTAGCACATACAATAATATAAGAAAAACTCACCCTTGCGCAGAACAAACAATCATAGTGGAGCCGTGTTGTGGACCCATAATTATTATTATTATTATTATTATTACTTCAGCCACTGCTTGTTACAGAAAAACTTAACATTGATGCTAAAACATTTAGCAAACATATCTCGAGTCACTGTCAAGCTTTACTTCATACAAAACTACAGTACGCCAGTTAATTCAACTATTCATCAGCATGCATGGCTATGCTGTACAGAGAAAGTTGGTCACACCAGTGCCACCACTGGATAAGTTTGTGTAGAGCCCTGATGATAATATACAAAAAATAGTATTAGCGAAAATAATAATAATAATAATAATAATAATAATAATAATAATCTAGTAACAATAATATCATAAAAAAACAATAAAAAATATTAAATAATGATATGGTAATATGATGATAATATAGCAATGCTAATAATAAAATGAGAATACCAGTAACTATAATATAAAATATTAGTAATTAAAAAGGAGTTTAAAAATATAATGATCATTATAATAATGCCAATAACATTAATACAGTAGTACAATTATATAAAAATAATAATCAATCTCAATCAATCAATCAATCAATCTTTATTTGTATAGCGCCAAATCATAACCAATGGTATCTCAAGGCACTTTACAGTAGAGCAGTCTTAAGGACGGACTCTTCATTTTATGGATACACACATATGCATATATACGTATATACACATACATATGTATCCCACACCCAACATGAATTCATCATGGCGGCAAGGAAAACCTTCTGTTAAGCAGCAGGAACCTGTGTGGATCCCATTCCTATGATGAACAGCCATCCACGTTATGCTGTGTTGGGTGTGTGCAGAGGAAAGGGTGGAGACAGAGCCGCTGAGTCTCTGTAACTCCACACTGAGGATCCCACGGACCTGCAAGACAAAAGCCAGAAGGAGTACAGGAGCAAACACACAAGGGAGTAAGCAGACATAGAGGGAGTGTTTGAAAGAGGAATGGGACCCTCTCCGGTCCCTCTCTAACCTAAATGACCTCTCTCTTAACGCCCTCTCCAACCCCTCTCCAACCGAGCATGCCAGACCCCCCCCCCGGCAGTCTATGCCTATTGCATCTTAATTATGAGCTATGAGCTGGTTCCTAACTAAAAGCTTTATCAAAGAGGAATGTTTTGAGCCTAACCTTAAAGGTAGAGAGGGTGTCTGCCCCCCGAACCGTGGTTGGTAGATGGTTCCAGAGAAGTGGGGCCTGATAACTGAAAGCTCTTCCTCCTATACTACTTTTAGAGATGAATGGAACAACGAGTAGACCCAGCATTTTGAGAGCGTAGTGTTCTGGGGGGATTGTATGGCACTACAAGCTCCTTGAGATAGACTGGTGCCTGTCCATTTAGGGCTTTATAAGTGAGAAGAAGAATCTTGAATTCTATTCTATATTTTATGGGAAGCCAATGCAGAGAGGCTAATACAGGAGTAATGTGATCTCTTCTCCTAGTTTTAGTCAGTACACGTGCTGCAGCATTTTGAACCAGCTGAAGTGTCTTAAGCGACTTGCTCGGGCAGCCTGCTAAAAGAGAATTACAATAATCCAGTCTAGAGGTAACAAAAGCATGGACTAGTTTTTCGGCGTCGCCCTGAGACAGGATAGATCTGATTTTAGCAATGTTACGGAGATGAAAGAAGGCAGTTCTTGAAGTTTGTTTTATGTGAGAGTTGAAGGATAAGTCCTGATCAAATAGAACCCCAAGGTTTCTAACAGTTGTGCTTTGTGCCAGAGTAATGCCATCTAGGGCAGTTAGGCTAGCATAGGTTTCTCTAAGGTGTCGCGGGCCCAGTACAATGACCTCAGTCTTGTCTGAGTTGAGAAGAAGAAAATTTTGGTCCATCCAGGCCCTAATGTCCTTTAGACAGGCCTCAAGTTTAGATAGCTGATTTGTCTCACCTGACTTCATTGATACATACAGTTGGGTATCATCAGCATAGCAGTGGAAGTTAACAGAGTATTTTCTCATAACATTACCAAGGGGGATCATATAGATACAGAAGAGGATTGGACCTAGCACAGAGCCCTGAGGAACCCCGTAGCTTACTTTAGTGTACACAGAAGACTTATTATTCACGTGTACAAACTGGTACCTATCAGATAGGTAGGACTTAAAACCAGTTTAGGGCAGTCCCTGTGATTCCAAGTAATTTCTCTAATCTCTCTAGTAGAATATAGTGATCTATAGTGTCAAAAGCTGCACTAAGATCTAATAAACCAGCACTGAGAGTCGTCCTTCATCTGAAGCCCAGAGTAGATCATTAGTTTACTTTAACTAAAGCAGTCTCTGTGCTGTGTTGAGCTCTAAAGCCTGACTGGAAAGTCCTCGAACAGGCTGTTGTTTTGAAGAATATCACAGAGCTGAGCTGCCACAACTTTCTCAAGAATCTTTGAAATAAAAGGAAGATTAGATATAGGCCTGTAGTTTGCTAAAGTGCTGGAATCAAGAGTAGGTTTTTTGAGAAGGGGTTTGATTACAGCTACTTTAAAGGACTGTGGCACGTAGCCTATTGATAGAGATATATTTATTGTCTCCAACAAAGATGGGCAGACTAGGGAATAACTTCTTTAAACAGCTTAGTTGGGGATCGGATCTGAAAGGCAGGTCGATGGTTTGGAGGATGAAATAATAGAGTTAAGTTCCTGAAGTCCTATATGTGTGAAACAGTTTAGGTTAGGCCTATTTACATTTAATGGTACAGCAGGCCCAGGTGAAGGCAGGGAGTGGCTAATTTTTATCTCTATCTTGTGAATTTTATCGTTAAAAAATGTCATAAAGTCCTCACAGCTGAGGGCTAGAGGAATCATGGGCTCAATAGAGCTCTGACTTTGTGTTAGCCTGGCTACAGTGCTGAAAAGGTACCTCGGATTATTTTTATTTCTTTCTTCAATTAGTGAGGAATAGTATGTAGATCGACTATGTCGTAAGGCTGTCATGTATTTACTATGGCTTTCTTGCCAAAGTATTCGTGACTCCTCTGTTTTATTGGAGCGCCACATTCTCTCTAATTTACGGGTTGTTTGTTTGAGTGTGTGAGTTTCAGAGCTAAACCACGGAGCTTTCCTCTGACGTTTAATAGTTTTTTCCCTCAATGGGGCAATTGAGTCCAAGGTGGATTTTAGTAGACTAGCAGAGCTATCGACAAGCAGATCCAGTTGAGAGGGGTTATAATTAATATCATAGTTATTATTGGATGTGCACTGAGTTTAAGGCAGCAGGAATGCCTCTTTAAATTTAGCCACAGCACTGTTGGATAGATTTCTACTTGTAACTATTTTATTGCACAGTGCGAGATCCTCTAGGATAATGTTAAAAGATATTAAAAAAGTGATCTGATAGCAGAGGATTTTCAGGGTAGACTTTTAGTTCATTAATATCAAGGCCATATGTTAGAACAAGATCAAGAGTATGATTTAAACGATGAGTAGCTTCATTAATAGTTTGAAAAAAGCCAACTGAGTCTATTAGGGACATAAAGGCTGAGCTCAGGCTATCACTATCTTTGTCCACATGGATATTAAAATCTCCTACTATCAGTATTTTATCAGAACTGAGGACTAAGTTTGATATAAACTCAGAGAATTCTGATAGAAATTCAGAATAAGGGCCTGGAGGACGGTAAATTATCGCAAATAAGACTGGCTGGCAGGTTTTTGATTCGATATGAGATAAATTTAGAACCAGGCTTTCAAAGGAAGTGTAACTGGCTTTGGTTTAGGATAGATTAGGAGAGAGGAATGATAAATAGCTGCTACACCACCTCCACGGCCTATGTCTCGTGGCATATGAGTATTTAAATGACTGGGAGGAGTGGCTTCATTTAAACTAACATATTCATCTTGATACAGCCATGTTTCAGTTAAACAGAATAAATCAAGGTTATTTTCTGAGATAAGGTCATTTACTAGTAGAGATTTGGATCTCAGTGATCTAATATTTAATAGAGCACATCTAATGGTTTTATGTTTTGGTGTTTCTAGATTTGAGATTTTAATTTTTTTCAGATTTTTATAATTGATAGCTCTTTTATTTGATTTTATGTTAAAATCATTGTGAAATATGGGTCGGGGGACTGACACCGTCTCCATAAAATAATATTCATCACCATCACAACAGTTGTCATGGCGATGAACACAGCTATCCTGATAGCAATGGGAGGGAAACTGTCCTAAGGCAAGCGCAGAGGGGCGTGGAGGACTCCCCCTCTGTAACATGGTCTCATTCATGAGATGTCATAACAGTGACTGTGCCATGTTTTCTGATAGTAGAGATGCTCCCTCCAAAGTAGGATGGATTCCATCTCTTCCTATCAGGTTCGGTTTTCCCCAGAAGGATCTCCAATTATCAATGAAGCCCACCTCGTTTTCTGGACACCACCTCGATAGCCAGCGGTTAAATGACATGCGGCTATACATGTCATCACTGGTCAGATTTGGTAAGGGACCAGAGAAAATTACGGAGTCCGACATTGTTTTAGCATAAGCACAAACTGATTCAATGTTCACTTTGGTTGCTTCCGACTGACGACGTCGGGATGGCAATAACAAAATAGCAAAGAGAATCCAGTAACTGTAATACAATAATAAACATAAAATAATAAGGTAATAGCAATATTAATAATAATACAATGAGAATACCAGTAACTATAAGATAAAATAAAAAAGAATAATTTAAGAATAACAATAACAATACAGTAATAGTACAATTAGATAAAGACATAATATTAATAGTGAAAGTAGTAATAGTAATGGTTATAAAAAATCATAGAAATAACATATAATGAGAATCCAGTAACTATAATAAAATAATAAATATTAAAATATTAAAATAAAACAGCGTGTGCGATTTCCCCGGTTTTTCATGGGATATGAACATGATAAATGTGTTTGTTGTTGTTGTTTTTTGGTGTATTTTTCTGTAATGTATGTTTTTTGGAGTCAATATGTGAATTTGTGTATCTTTCTGTTTTAGTATATTTAAATAAATAAATACGTATGTGTTTGAGACGCTGATAACCAAACTCCATAGACATTGTAGCGCCAATCAGAAAAACAACCAAACTGCACAAAACAAAATGTAAAGCTCCAAACTACATGAGTGAGTAAGTAAATTAAAGTATTATGTACAATTCGGGTGTCTTTTTTTAAAAAACAAAAAAAAAATTTTACCTTCGAACCGAGTGGTCAGAGCTTAGCTTCCATGCACGGTGTTATAGTTTAAGTGGCGACCATTTTAACTGGCGACCGACTTCCGGTAGTGTGGCTTGTTGCCACAGCAATGGCAGATGTGTTCAAAAAGGACCAGGGTGCATAGCTGCCCGCGTTGATGCCGGGTAGCTTTTATTTACGTTGTACAACTGTTTTGAAGCGTTAATATGTGATTGTGTTTGCAGCTCTGTGTGCGGACGCGTTACATGTAGAAAACCGGACTTCTCGGTGCAAAGTGGACTCACCACGGCTGTTGTAAACAGGAAGTTACGTGTCTCGCACGTCTTCATCCCTATGTGTTCTTACATATTCTTCAGTCTGTGTAATATGATGAAACAATAAAACAATAAACACGTATATGATCTGTGTCATACAAATAAATAAACAAACTGCTGAATTGCTTCCACTGGGGATCGATCCTTCGTCAATGAGAAAAAAAATCAAATCACGTTCGCTGCATTAACCGTTCGGCCATTAATCTACTTGCAATTCACTGTTCTAATCTTTACATACCGTTTATATTGGAGGTCGCAGAGGAATTGCACTATTTCCATGTTAACTTGTGACCGTGTTTACCTGAATTTACACACAGGGAAGATATCTCCATCATTGTTTTTGTTCACAAATCACTCTAAGAATATTTTTCAAACAATCTGTGGAGCCAAACTTCAGCGCGGTGCCTTCATAGTCCAGAACTATGACTTTGTTTCGGTTCAGATAAACTGGCAACCTACTTCCGAACATAGACATTATATATATATATATATATATATATATATATATAATGTCTATGCTTCCAAAGGTCGCAACATACCACAGGTTACATCTGGGTCACAGGTATTGTATAGAAAATAATAACACAAAAGACTGTTTACTGTCACTGTGGAGTGAATAACACGTACATCTCACTAAACATGATTATTAGATGTAATAATAAAGTACATAATTACGTGAAATAATGTTTTTAACAAAAATAAGAATTTGATACACACACATTACAGTAGTAAAACATAAAGTTGTATAAATAATAACAATAATACAGATATTTACTCCAATGAAAGGTGTCAGGTTACAGTGATGAATTGTAAAGCTCGATCGCTACAGGCAGGAATGATTAGCGCAACAACATAAAGGATTCAGATTCTGTATGTTGCAACCATCAGAAGTAAGCTGGCAGTTGATCTGGACCGAAACAAATGCTTCGTTCTTGACCATAAAGGCAGCACACTGCACATTGCCTCCACAGATTGTTTGAGACTGGTTGTTAGTCATTTCTGAACCAATAAAAAAATGTCATGGGGTCTGCTTCTCCGTGTGTAAAATTAGGTAAAACGAGGTCACAACTTAACATGGAATCACTGTTTCCTCTGCGACCGACAATATATGGTAAGTTGACAGTAGGACCATGTCAAAATATCTGACTCAGTAGTCGAGTGTTAAATGCTGCCCTCTATGGATTTTGTTTTCTCAATGACGCTGGATCGATTCCGAGTGGAAGAAACCTGAAGTTTTATTGAGACAAATTGTACTCATGCTCATTGTTTTATTGCTTCTTCACATTATACAGATTGTTAATTTTGGAACGTACAATAACATATCTGCATGATGTTCAAGTGTGTTTATTTTGTTTTTTGCAGCAGGCTAATCCCACCACGATGCTCTACAGATTGCCACAGGAAATCATTCCTACCAGTGGCGATCGAACTTTATAATTTACCACTGTAACCTGACACCTTTGATTGTAGTAAATATCTGTATGATTGTTATTAATTATTCTACTTCATGTTTGACTACTGTAATGTGTATGTATCAAATCCTTATTTTTGTTAAAAACTTTATTTCACGTAATTATGTACTTTATTATTACATCTAATTAGGGCTGGGCGATATATCGAATATACTCGATATATCGCAGCTTGTAGTCTGTGCGGTGTTGAAAATGACCATACCGTTAAACTCGCGGACTTTTTTTTTTTTTTATAATTATTTTTTTTTTTCTTCTCTTGTCCTGTCCAGCATCGAAGATTACTTAGGTTATTTTATTTTTTATGCTTGTTTGTAGATTAACTTTTATGTTTAGGTATTGTCTTTGAAGCCATAGGATTGTAAAATTAAAAAACTAAAGGAGGGTCCCTTTCTATAAATACATACACTTTCTTTTCCACCATTTGATTTCCTATTATGCAGCTATTTTTTATTTTACTGATTTTGAAATGACCTGTGACATCCTGCATAAAAGTGTATTATATATATATTTTTAAATATCTTAGTGGCATTATGCACAAAAGGTGCACTTAAATTTAGTGTTGTTTGAAATGTCATCTTAATGACAACATGCACAAAAGGGCACTATTTGTTTTTAAAATATTGTAGTGGCATTATGTACAAAAAGTGCACTTTAATTTTGTGTTTTGAAATGCCATGTGAGTTGCATCCTGCACTAATGTCTTGTTTTGAAATGTCTCTGTGACAATTTTGCACAGAACGTGCACTTTCTGTTGACAATTTTATGTTTGAGCCACTCACTGTTTAATAAATACAGTTATGTCAACTTTGACTTAGTTGTGATATCCCTTTTTTGCATGAAAGTTTAAAATTGGCATATATTAATGCAGTATGATCAAGAATGTTTTAATGTAGACATATAGAATCATCATACTGGTGTGATTTTGTGCATCAAAGTGTTAATTCAAGGGTAATGCAAAATATCGAGATATATATCGTGTATCGTGACATGGCCTAAAAATATTGCGGTATTTATAAAAGGCCATATCGCCCAGCCCTACATCTAATAATCATGTTTAGTGAGATGTACGTGTTATTCACTCCACAGTGACAGTAAACAGTCTTTTATGTTATTATTTTCTATACAATACCCGTGACCCAGATGTAACTTGTGGTATGTTGCAACCTTTGGAAGCATAGACATATATATATATATATATATAATGTCTATGTTCGGAAGTAGGTCGCCAGTTAATCTGAACCGAAACAAAGTCATAATTCTGGACTATGAAGACACCGCGCTGAAGTTTGGCTAAACAGATTGTTTGAAAAATATTCTTAGAGTGATTTGTGAACAAAAACAATGATGGAGCCACCCGGCATAAACGCGGGCAGCTATGCACCCTGGTCCTTTTTGAACACATCTGCCATTGCTGTGGCAACAAGCCACGCTACCGGAAGTCGGTCGCCAGTTAAAATGGTCGCCACTTAAACTATAACACCGGCATGACACAGAATCCGCAGTTTTCCAGATGGAGAATTGAACAGGTTGAGGTCAATATCGACTCTAGTGAAACAGCGCGTTATTGAACAACAGTTATATGGTTTAAACAATGGGAAACGTGTCTGCAGAAGACTCACCAGTGGCTGATGGTTTCAAAGTATCTATTCAGAGAGCTCCCGTGTTTGAGAAGCTAACAATAGCATGGCACAGGAGGAAGTGGAGTCTGCCGTGGCTCACACACACGAACATCAGTGACTAACATCAGGCCCAATAAGTGAGACATAAGAGCTTTGCTAGTTTATCATTACAAACACGGCTGCTCAGACGTTCCTCTCCGGTATAAAACTATCTTCTTCTCTCTCACTCGTGTTTACAGTCCGTGTCTGCTTGGCTGTGTGCACACGTGACTCTTGCTCGTGTGAGGAAATAGATAAAGATGGTGCGCTAGCGCCCCCTCACACCCTGAGGTCAAAAGTTGAATAGGTTTCATTTCGGGGCCATCCAGAAGTAAAATAAAATTAAAATAAACATTTTGAAATTACCAAATGACTCCAAAATAACAGATACACGCACTCGGGGTATTTGGAACCCGTCGAGCGAGTTTCAGGTCGAGCTGGCACCGCGTCTGGGAGATATTTGCTCCATCCACACACACACATCAACACACACACACAGACCTCCCTTGAATTAATAGATATATAGATGTAGATTAAATTTGTGAAAGTGAAAGCATAGAATACAGTTATTTAAGTTAGTTTTGTGTGTGGTGTTATAGATTTGAAAAATAATAATTACAACATTTCAAAAATACATTTTAATCAGTTTATTTTTTTTGATCATGAATTATTAGATATTTCAGAGGACTCCCTTTTAATTCCAGGTGACCCCACATGGGTTCACGACCCCAAGGTTAAAAAACGCTGCATTACTTTATAGTATGCAGGAGTAGGGGGTACATGGCCTCATGTTAAATGTTTGAAGGGGTACGGACTGTGAAAAGTTTGGGAACCACTGCACTGGAATAATTGTTGACAGGAATTTAGTGAACAAAGCTGAGTGCTTTTTAACTGTAAATAATATGTATGTAAACATTATTTAAACTATAAATGAATAATTACGTGTCTGGACACAAAACTTCCTCACAATATGTGTGTAATAAACACTGGTTATAGCTGTTCACCATTAGCATCATTAGCTCACATACACACTGTATAGCTCTGTACGTACAGTAGCACTGATTCTAGCATGTTAAGCAGTAAGTTAGACCATGTATAACTTCTCTGGTAATTACAGACATTTTCACATTTGATCGTCTCGTTCAGTAGGAAACGTGTGTAGAACTGAAATGGTTCCAATGCATAAACATGCTATTCTACTGTAACACAACACGGAAACAAGCACGAAAATTATGGAACGCGCTTTGAGTGTCTATGAAAAGCACTAAATAAAATCTAATGCATTAATATTATTATTATTATTATTATTATTATCCACCAGTATCCATGAAATTGCACATAGTATTGTTGCTAATGAATTTAACCAGGACTCCAAGCTATGCTTTATGATGACTGTGTCCTCTAGAACTAAAGTATCCTCTTTACCTGTCCGTCACTAATGTGAAGGTTGTGCCTACTGCAAATTCTTAATATCTTTATATTTTAACTCGAAAAGTAAAAATCAATAAATGGCTGAACAACCAGCACTGTGGATGACGCCATTGTGATGAACTCTGACCCGGAATCGTCAGTAAAAAAAAAAAAATTTTTTTTTAATCCCTTGTAAGGGCAAAATTAGTTAATTGTGTTTACAAATACATTTACTCATATAATTACTTATATATATATTACTCATATATATTTACTCATAGACCTTATTCTTTTCAGGGCCTTAAGTTTGACTTTCCATTTTCTGCTGTCTCATGCCTCCTCCTCTACTTTCGAGGTCAGCTCTCCCAAAACACATCTTATCCCTCAAGGCTCGACGCAGAGGCACCCTTTTTTTACACACACACACACACATATTCACACACACACCCTATTCACATCCATTTACACACACACACACACCTACGCACATCTGACTATCACCCAGGCACTCATGACCATCAGCAGATACCAGGTGACAGAATGTCCTGTCCCACGGGAAACTGGCCTCTTCCTCCTCCTCCTTTCTCTTCTCCTTCCTTCTTATCTCTGGTAGGGGGGAGGAGGGGGAGAGGGACAGTGGGGTAGTAATGTGTGATGTGTTAGAACTGTTGACCAGTCTGATCCTAACCTCCGGCCGGAGAGTTACTCATTTTTGACCATCCTTCTTTGTAGAATAAAATCATTTTTTTATCAATTCATCATCTCTTCAGTCTGATCTTCATCATTTACCACCACAGAGGTTGTTTGCCAATTTAAAGACGAGGTAACTGTAAATTTCACCGTAACACCGTTTACTGAATTATTATTATTATTATTATTATTTTTTTTAGATCCGTTTACCGAAATTCATTTATTTTCTCGTTCTCTGTCATGTGACTTTTGGTTGACAATCAGCTGTTTGGAACGTTGCCTATTTAAATATAAATGAAATGAATGAACAAATCAAATAATATCAACTCTGTAGTCATGAGTTCCAAACAGCTGATTTTCCAACCAAAATGTGCTCCTCCTTTCGCTCTACCTAACGCTGTCTGATGGTATGGACAATGGCTGATTTACCCACCGTACTACATTTTTACCACCTTATTGGACTAAAGGCACATCCACTTTCTTCAAGTGGATGGATATAATGTGAGTTTGTTGAGTCTTCCTAGACGCCTTTAGAGTTTAGGATTGTTTAGGCGAACAGCCAAAACGTACCTGCTTGATGTCGCTTTGTTTCTACAGGGAGAATTGGATTCCTACGGGATGCTTCATGGATTTAGGTTTATGCACTTAAAACGCATGCAGTCACGGGTTGGTGTTGGTCCCAGAGAACAGTGAGATACCTTCTTGGAATACTCGATCCGGATGGGGTTGAGCTGAGGTCACGCCATCGTCTCAGGAGACGTGTATATACAAACCCAGGGCCAAATTTCTTATGGCATGTGGATTGTAGATCCCTCGTATGGTTATCTGGTTACATTCGTTTTCAACCAATAGCAATCCCAAAGTTGTAGTGGGATACTTCATAAATGAAGTTACAAAGACTAGGCACTGCTGCAAGAATACGATCAGACATGGGCACAGAGAACTGTGTACTCGAAGAACTACAAAGGTTTCTGAGAAGCAACCATGAAGACAACTTTTCCGATGCCTGTTACATCACTGGATCTAGTAACCACAATCAAAGGATTGAGCAGTGGTGGGGATTTTTAAGGAAACACCATGCACAATACTGGATGGACATTTTTCATGACTTGAGAACCAGCATCTATTCTTAGGAGACTTCCTCGACTAGAATCTCCTGCAAGTTCACGTGTATGGAAATAATAGTGGTAAATCTCCATGATTACCAATTATATTGAAGTCTTAGTTTGTTATTTAAGATGGGCTGTATGCACGCGAGTGTCACGTAACTTTGGAGTGAATTCTCAGGAGGTCAAAAATTCATACTAGTTTATTTTCTTCCATTTCAGTAATCCCACGGTCACTTAGCGGAACAAATCAGAACCGGGCTGGGGGCGGGGCAAGTAACCCGGCTCTTTAAACCCAAATAATAAAGCTCATGATAACATCATTTTACAACATACATATGCCGGGGTTTACAAGCTTCGACACCTCAGAGAGCGACTATGTCATTTTGTTTATTTAATATACTTACAGTTTATATATAAGTCAACACGTTGCATATTTACTGTTAATTTCACATTGCAAAGTCTTTAAGTTCGACATCAACATTTTATTTATGACATATTTTCTTTTAATTCTCATGCTCACTCATGTGGTTCTCTGGTATTCACTAATGACTTATTAGACACATTTGTTGCAGACTTTATATTCTTTAACACTTTTTTAAAGCAGTGTATATTTGTGGTGCTTGTAATTGGCTGATTTTTCATGCTGACTTCTTGTTCCTTCCGCTGTGGTAGACGTTAAAATCTCAGTTATTAATCTAACAGAAGGTGTAACTGTGTCCCATCCTGCTGCTCTTAGGAAGATAAACTCTCTGTCACATTTTACAACGTATTTACACCAGTTCTTTGTTTTTTTTCACTCAGACCATTTCAGGAGGCAGTTCTCGTGAGGCTAGTGATGGCGTTCAGTTTAGTAAGACATCTTTTAATTATTATTACATTAAAAAACGGGATATTTACGGGAAAATACTAATACAGGAAGATGGCGAGAAAGAGGAGTAAAATACGGGAGTTTCTGGGGTAAAACGGGATACTTGACAGGATTGGTCCCACTGTGCTCCTCAACTGGTTTTTTTTAATGAGTTTTAACTTGGAGAATGAGCTGGTCAACTTATAGACTCATTTCACTGTGGACAAACATGAGACACGTGACTGACGTGCACGCGCATACTCGGTGCAGAAATGATCTAATATTAAAACCCAGTGTATTTACGCCTGTCTGTCACTGCGGACAAGCCAGCCTCCACTCTGAAATCCTCGGTCAACCTAGCCACCAGCCAATTTCCTGTGCCTGTTTATTGACGACAGTACATTAATGCAGTCCAAGGACGGACTTCAAAATAAAAGCACCGACCTATGAACACGCTACAAGTCTGACGTGCTGCGACTTGGTTGAAAAGAAAACCTCTAACCACATCGTATCTTTGTGGAGTAGTTTGGACATGGCTGCGTTATTAATTATTGAACATAAATAAATGAATTGATTATTTAGTTCATTCATTTGACCATCCCAATTCAGATCACATTGAAGCATTAGAAGATGGAGGCCATGACATTTTATCTGTGTGAATAAATAGTCCAACATAAAAATGAACACAATGGCTAAGATACTTCTAGCAAGTTCTGATGTGTAATTACTAAATAAAAACCTGTCAAAGTTTCAAATATGAGACTTATTACATATGATTTGAATTCATTTTAAATAAAAATATTTATTTATTATTTATTTATTCAGTT
This sequence comes from Gouania willdenowi, assembly GCF_900634775.1. Classification (NCBI taxonomy): domain Eukaryota; kingdom Metazoa; phylum Chordata; class Actinopteri; order Blenniiformes; family Gobiesocidae; genus Gouania; species Gouania willdenowi. The sequence continues at coordinate 1,002,138 of NC_041066.1, forward strand.
CATTTCCGACATGGTTGCATTCACAGAAATTCATTGACATTCAGAGCAAAATCACATCATTGTTTTTTTTTTTTTTTTTTTTTTTGTTTTTGTCCTTTTTTTTGTCCTTTTTCATGCCGGAAAGGGCGACGGAAAAAAAGCATTATGCTTATCCAGATCCGTCCCCTAATTTGAACACAGATAATTTTACATCCAACCTCGTTTCTTCCCTTTTTTTTTTTTTTTTTTTGTCCCTTTTTTTTTTTTTTTTTGTGATGTGTTCTCGTCTGCAGTCATTGTTCCTGTTGTTACTCTTCCTCACAGTCTTTTTCTTCCGTATTTCCTCGGGCTTTCTTTTCCAGTCGTTGTTTACGTTCCTCCAACTCTCCAAATGTGAAGTTCTTCTTCTCTCTGAGAACCTTCATATCCTCTGAAAGTCGCCTCTGCTTACGATCCATCCGGAAGGCACATGCACATACACATACCCCCATCATTAGCAGGCCAAAGATCATGACTCCTAGCAGATAGATGTCCTCCACATCTTCCACTGTCAGCAGGGAGAGACAGAGCATCTGGCTTCTCCCTCGTGCGTCCACGACATATCCACTTGGGTATGTGTCCTTTGGACACGGTATTTCGTGCTGAAGCAATTGCCTCGTTGAGAAGATTTTGTCAATGGCGCTCAATGACCAGTTAATGAGTTCCATGTCGTCGCTGTAGCTTTCAATGAAGAGTTGACTTGAGATCTGTATGTGTGTAAAAATGTCCTCCTCGTTTTCTCCTTAAATTGTTTCAGATTATCTGACTGTTGTGTCTCTGCGTCAAGGCTGTTCCAGAGGTTCATGGCTCTATACACAGTACTATGTTTGCCAACGTTTGATATGATCCTGTTTGGTCTAAACACATTATTATGTCTGAATTCATAGGGATTTTGATTGTAAGTGAAACGTTTTTGTATTCGATGTGGTAGTTTTTTAGATGCAGCCCTAAATGCGTGTATTTGTGTGTTGTAGTGTATTATTTCTTGCAGTTTTAGGTATTTTGACTTCTCAAATAAATCATTTGTGTGTGTGTTGTATGGTACTTTATGTAAAATTCTTATAGCTTTTTTTTGTTGTTTAAATAGTGGTTCAAGATACGTTTTGTAGTTATTACCCCATATTTCGGAGCAGTAGTTTAAGTGCGATGCTATGAGTGAAGAATAGATTGTTTTAAGTGATTTGGTATGTAGGATTTGTTGAAGCTTCCATAGGATGTAACTGCTTTTGGCAACTTTGTTTTTAACTATTTGTATATGTTTTTTCCAGGTCAACTTGTCGTCCATCCACACTCCTAGTACCCTATATTCTTTACTTCTTCTATTATTTCCATGTTTAGTTTCAGTCTTATATCTACCATTTTATTTCTCTTTTCGAAATTAATGAATTTTGTTTTACTGACGTTTAGGGCTAATTTGTTTACATCTAACCAAGTTTGAATTTTTAATAGTTCCTCATTTGTTGACTCTATTAGAGTTTTAATGTCTTTGCCTGTGCATAGAATGGTTGTGTCATCTGCAAACAACGTTAGTTTGAGGCTATGTGAGACTTTGAAAATGTCGTTTATGTATAGAATGAACAGTTTTGGCCCTAAAATTGAACCCTGTGGAACACCACATTGTATAGTTTGGCATTTTGATTGTGTTCTTCAAAGTCAACATATTGTTTCCTATTTGTCATATAGCCTTTAATCCATTTAAGGCATTGTACTTTATTCCGTAATTTTGAAGTTTTTGTTCAAGAATATCGTGATTAATTGTGTCAAAGGCTTTTTTTAGGTCCAGAAAAATTCCGAATACAAATAGTTTTTTTTTCCAATGCTTCTCTTATATTCTCCGTGATGTCAATTATAGCCATTGCTGTTGAACGTCCTTTTCTAAATCCATATTGTCCTTCATGTAGTATATTATTGTCTTCTATAAATTTATCGAGTCTGTTCATGAACAGTTTTTCCAGAATTTTTGATAATTGTGGTAATATTGATATAGGTCGATAATTAGTAAAATTCCATTTTTCTCCACCCTTGTAAATCGGTTTGATTTTTGCAATTTTCATCTTTTCTGGGAAAACACCATTCTTGAATGAGAGATTACTTATATGTGTTAATGGCGGGGTTATTTCAGCTGTTATGGTTTTTATTAGACTCATAGTTAGATTATTAACGTCTCTGGATTTTTTTGAGGTACAGGTTGTGATTATTCTGTCCACCTCTGCTTCTGTTACTTCTTCAAGTACAAGATACTTATCAATGTCTTTCTTCTCATTGTCAAAATGATTCCATTTAAGTGTTGGGTGTTTATTTATTCCTTTCTCTGTGTTTTTTCCAGTATTTATGAAAAAACTGTTGAGTTCTTGTGCTATTATGTTTTTATTGTATTCTTTCACATTGTTTATTATAAAGTGGTCTGCATTTTTTTCTTTGCATTTGCGCATGGTTATATTGTTTATTATTTCCCACAATTTTTTGTTTTTGTTTTTATTCTCTTTTAATTGTTTTTCATAATATTCTCTTTTTTTTCTCTTAGTAAATTATTAACTTTGTTTCTGTATTTTTTGTAACGTAGTTCTGCTTTTACTGTTTTTTCTGTTATATATTTTTTATATAATATGTTTTTCTTTTTGCATACGTTGGCTATTTTTTTTATTAATCCATGGTACATTGTTTATTTTACTTTTGGTTGTTATGTGTTTCAAAGGGCAGCATTTATCGTATATTGTCGTTATTGTGTCTGTAAATGTGTCACATGCTACGTTCACGTCTTCTTCCTTGAAAACACTCTGCCACGTCTCTCTTTTTATCTGTTGTTTAAAGTTTTCTAGTTGTTTTTCTCCTTCCAGTCTCCTGTATGTCTGTGTGTTATGATTTTCACGGTTCATCTTCTCTTTTGTGTTTAGTATCATAAATATTGGTAAATGATCTGAAATGTCATTTATTAATATACCACTCTTTACATCTGTGTTTTGTATGTTTGTGAAGATGTTATCTATCAGTGTTGAGCTGTGTTTATTAATTCTGGTTGGTTGCGTTATGAGAGGTTTTAATCCATTTGTGTACATGTAGTTAGTAAAGTCTTCAATGTGTGTATTTTTTAAAGGATTTAAAATGTTTATATTGAAGTCTCCACATATCAGTAGTCTCTTATTTTTAATTTCTTCTATCATTTTAGTTAATTTCTCATTAAATATGTCTATTTTACAGTCAGGTGCACGATATAAACAACAGATTATTATCTTACGTCCCTCTGGACTTGTAATTTTCACTGTTATACATTCCATTACTTCTTCCACAGTTAACCTCAAAGACTCTATAATCTCCATCTCAATATTTTCTTTTATGAATAGTGCTACCCCTCCTCCTGGCTTATGTAATCTGTTCTTATAGAAAAATTTATATCCTTTTATCATAAAATCCATGCCTTTTTTTTCTGTCATCCAAGTTTCTGATAGTGCTATTATATCAAACCTATACAAAGTAGAGATGTAATCCTTAATGTCTTCAAAATTTGCATACATACTGCGACAATTACAGTGAACAAGTGACAGACCTTTTTCCTTCTTATTTTCCACTTTGAAGTCATTCTCTGTGTAGTAATGGCTGTTCGTGTATTGTTTCCAATGTGAAAAGTTATTTGGGTCTACTTCGTCTACTTGATTAATCTCCTGTTGTTGATGTTGATGATGTTGTGGATGATTTTTAGTGGTTCTGTCCATATCCATGATTTTTATCAGTGTTCTTGACTTTTAGGTACCTCATTCGTATTTTTCCAGGTCTTCCATCCTTTGGAGTAGAACGGGTTTTCCATTTTCTCCTCCTAGGGGTGTAATGTAAATCCTGCAGCCTCTGGTCCAAGTTTTCACAATTTTCCCTCCTTTCTTCAGTTGGCGTGCTTTCCATGTGATACTTGCATTCTGCTTCGTCAGGTTCTCGTTCATAAACACCATCGTTCCCGCCAGTTTTCTTCCTTGTTTCATTATTTCAGCTTTATATTTCACGTTGGTGAATGTAATTTTCACATCTCTGGTGTCTTTGCGTTTTGGCAGCAGCTGGCAGTAATTGATGTTGTCTGGGTTCACTTCAATACCTTTCGAGTCCAGGTAATCTGTTTTTACAGTCTAATTCCACTTCAGGGTTGTAGTACAAGACCCCATAGTGTGACCCAATAAATTCCAAGATCTCTCTCTACCTGCACAGATGACATTGTCTCATTTTTCATTTTCATTTTATTATTTATTTCATTCATTAAAAAAAATGCAACAACAGCATTTACACGAATGAAAAGGAGCAGAAAGAAGTAAAAACTTATAATGTCTGCCCCCTATCAACACAAAATTATTTACAGTTCCATTTCCTTTGAGCTGTCTCATGCAGCCGTCTTATTAATTACAAGACATCGAAACACAAAATACAAAATGAAGTTGATCTGCTACTCTGCAGATCAACATACTTTTTAAACACATAAATGGACTTAGAAGTTTTAATTTTACAATGAAGACTGTTCCACAGGGCGATTCCTTTGATTGAGATACATCTTTCCTTTACAGCCGATTGAAACCTGGGTTTTGTAAAAACCTCAGTACCTTTTAGTTCATATCTACTTTTTCTCTTGGTGAATCTGTTTTGCAAATTGTTTGGTAAACTTTCCAGATGAGCTTTATAGATGGTTTTTAGAAGATTATACTCTACTAGTTCATTAAATTTCAGTGTTTTTAGTTGTATGAATAAGGGATTAGTGTGGTCTCTGTATCCACTTCCACTGGCGACTCTAATCGCTCTTTTCTGTAAAAGAAAAATTGGATTGATGTATGTTTTGCAAGCACTTCCCCACACTTCAATGCAATAGCTCAGATGTGGGACAATCAATGAGTTATACAACAGAAACAATGCATTATTATTTAGAGAATCTTTGACTTTATGCAGTACAGCTATTATTTGGGAGAAATTTACTTTGACATCATCAATATGTGATTTCCATGTCAAGTCTTCGTCAATCATAATAACTAGAAACTTAAACTCATGTGCCCTTTCAATTTCTAATCCGTTAATAAATAATGATGCTTTGGCATATTTCCTTTTACTACAAAAAATCATGAATTTAGTTTTGCTATAATTAAGGGACAATTTATTGGCATTGAACCACCTCATAATTTTCTGGAATTCATTCTCTACAATTTGTAGGACATCTTTTAAATGTTTTCCTGAATGTAATAAAGTGGTGTCATCCGCAAATAGAATACACCTAAGTAACTGAGACACAGACACAATGTCATTTACATATAGAAGAAAAAGTATAGGTCCTAGGACCGATCCTTGTGGTACCCCGCAAGTTATGTTACAATTTTTATACTTTACGTTGTTAATTTGGACAAACAGACTTCTGTTTTTTAAGTAGCTGGTAACCCATTGGTGTGCCACACCTCTTATACCATATTTATGTAATTTATGCAACAATATCTTGTGGTCCAGCGTATCAAACGCTTTTTGAAGATCTACAAAGATGCTTACTAAATATTTCCTTTTGTCTATAGCATTGGCGATTTCATCATTTAGTTCCATAATTGCTGTAGCCGTTGAGTGATTAGGACGAAACCCATATTGGCTATTACTTAAAATCTTAAATTTAGAAATTTATTCAGTCTAATCGCAAATAACTTCTCCAGAATTTTAGAGGACTGTGGAAGTAATGATATTGGTCTATAATTAGAAAATTCAGATTTATTTCCTTTTTTAAAGAGTGGAATAACTATTTTCATGTGGTCTGGAAATATCCCTGAAGTAAATGACAAATTACAGATATAGGTAAAAGGCTCAATAATTACATCTATAATTTGCTTTATCAATACCATATTCATATAAGTATAATCATTTGATTTTTTGTTGGCATACTTCTGGACAATTGTCAATATGTCACTCGCTTGTACACTTTCAAGAAAAATAAACATTAGTTAACATTATCTGGTACTGTTCCATCATTGATGTTTCCATCTGGAATTTGTTGTGACAAAGTAGGGCCAATATTTACAAAATAATTATTGAATTCATTTACAATTTCAGTTTTATTGTAAATGTCAACATTATTCTTTGTTAGATAAATAGGAAATTTTGTTTTTATTTTGACTTTTTGCATGACAGTATTTATTACACTCCATGTGTCTTTTGTACTATTTTTATTTTTGTCTAACAATTTAGTATAGTAATCCTTTTTTTGCCTTATGATTCCAACTAATTTGTTCTTATATGTTTTATAGCTAACTTCATCATCTTTGGTTCTTGTTCTTAGAAACAGTCTATACAAATAGTTTTTTTTTCTTGCAGGCATTTTTCAGTCCATTTGACATCCATGGATTGTTAACAGCATTTTTCTTGGTATGAGCGCTCGTTTTGGACATTTTACAATTTTTATCATATAGATTAATTGGCGTTAAGGTGGCGGTTCCTCCATGAACCGCCACCTTAACGTGGTGGAGGGGTTTGAGTACCCGAATGATCCTGGGAGCTATGTTGTCGGGGGCTTAATGTCCCTGGTAGGGTCTCCCAAGGCAAACAGGTCCCAGGTGACGGGTCCGACTAAGAGCGGTTCAATAGCCATATATGTACATGAAACAACAAAGGCAGTTCACGTCGCCCGGATTGGCGCTACCGGGGCCCCACCTTGGAGCCAGGCCGGGGTTGGGGCTCGAGTGTGAGCGCCTGGTGGCCGGGGCTTTGCCCACGGGCCCCGGCCGGGCAGAGCCCGAAAGGACGACGTGGGCCCGCCCTCCCGTAGGCCCACCACCCGCAGGAGGGATCATATGAGGCTGGTGCAATGTGGATCGGGCAGTCGTCCAGGGCGGGGGCCTTGGCGATCTGATCCCCGGCTACAGAAGCTAGTGTTATGGACGTGGAATGTCACCTCTCTGGCGGGGAAGGAGCCTGAGCTTGTGTGCGTGGTGGAGAAGTTCGGACTAGATATAGTCGGTCTCACCTCGACACATAACAAGGGCTCTGGAACCAGCCTTCTCGACAGGGGTTGGACTCTCTTCTACTCTGGAGTCGCCAATGGTGAGAGGCGCCGGGCCGGGGTGGCTATACTTGCCCCCCGACTTAGTGCCTTTACGTTGGAGTTTACCCCAGTAGACGAGAGGGTAGCCTCCCTCCGCCTTCGGGTGGGGGGATGGATCATGAGTGTTGTTTGTGCCTATGGGCCAAACAGCAGCTCGGAGTATCCACCCTTCTTGGATTCCTTAGAGGGAGTACTGGAGAGTGCTCCTTCTGGGGATTCCCTCGTTCTGCTGGGGGACTTCAATGCGCACGTTGGCAGCGACAGTGAGACCTGGAGGGGCGTGATTGGGAGGAACGGCCCCCCTGATCGGAACCCGAGCGGTGTTTTGTTGTTGGACTTCTGTGCTCGTCACAGATTGTCCATAACAAACACCATGTTCAAGCATAAGGGTGTCCATATGTGCACTTGGCACCAGGACACCCTAGGCCGCAGTTTGATGATCGACTTCATAGTCATGTCATCGGACTTGCGGCCGCATGTCTTGGACACTCGGGTAAAGAGAGGGGCGGAGCTGTCAACTGATCACCACCTGGTGGTGAGTTGGCTCTGATGGCGAGGGAGGATGCCGGTTAGACCTGGCAGACCCAAACGTATTGTGAGGGTCTGCTGGGAACGCCTGGCAGAGTCTCCCGTCAGAAGGAGCTTCAACTCCCACCTCTGGGAAACTTCAACCATGTCTCAGATGAGGCGGGGGACATTGAGTCCGAGTACGCCATGTTCCGTGCCTCTGTTGCTGAGGCGGCTGATCGGTGCTGTGGCCGCAAGGTAGTCGGTGCCTGTCGTGGCGGCAATACCCGAACCCGTTGGTGGACACCGGGGGTGAGGGATGCCGTCAAGCTGAAGAAAGAGTCCTACCGGGCCTTTTTGGCCTGTGGGACTCCGGAGGCAGCAGACAGGTACCGACGGGCCAAGCGGAGTCGCCGAGGCAAAAGCCTGGACATGGGAGGAGTTTGGTGAGGCCATGGAGAACAACTTCCGGACGGCTTCGAAGGGATTCTGGACCACCATCCGGCGTCTCAGAAGGGGGAAGCAGTGCACCGTCAACACTATGTATGGTGCGGATGGTGCGCTGCTGACCTCGACTCGAGACGTTGTGGATCGGTGGGGGGAATACTTCGAAGACCTCCTCAATCCCACCGACACGCCTTCCAATCAGGAAGCAAGGCCCAGGGACCTGAGATTGGGCTCTCCTATCTCTGGGGCTGAGGTTGCCGAGGTGGTTAAAAAGCTCCTCGGTGGCAGGGCTCCAGGGGTGGATTAGATCCGCCCAGAGTTCCTCAAGGCCCTGGATGTTGTGGGGCTGTCATGGCTGACATGACTCTGCAACATCGCGTGGACATCGGGGACAGTGCCTCTGGATTGGCAGACCGGGGTGGTGGTCCCCCTTTTTTAAGAAGGGGGACCGGAGGGTGTGTTCCAATTATAGAGGGATCACACTCCTCAGCCTCCCCGGTAAGGTCTATTGAGGGGTACTGGAGAGGAGGGTCCGCCGGATAGTTGAACCTCGGATTCAGGAGGAGCAATGTGGTTTTTGTCCTGGCCGTGGAACTGTGGACCAGCTCTACACCCTCAGCATGGTCCTTGAGGGGTCATGGGAATTTGCCCAACCAGTCCACATGTGTTTTGTGGACCTGGAAAAGGCATTTGACCGTGTCCATTGGGGATTCCTGTGGGGGGTCCTCCGGGAGTATGGGGTATCGAACCTCCTGATAGGAGCTGTTCGTTCCCTGTATGACCGAAGTCAGAGTCTGGTCCGCATTGCCGGCAGTAAGTCGAAACCGTTTTCGGTGAGGGTTGGACTCCGCCAGGGCTGCCCTTTGTCACCGATTCTGTTCATAACTTTTATGGACAGAATTTCTAGGCGCAGTCAGGGCGTTGAGGGGGTCCGGTTCGGGAGCCTCAGTATTGCATCACTGCTTTTTGCAGATGATGTGGTCCTGTTGGCTCCAACATACCGTGACCTTCAACTCTCACTGGATCGGTTCGCAGCCGAGTGTGAAGCGGCCGGAATGAGAATCAGCACCTCCAAATCCGAGTCCATGGTTCTCGACCGGAAAAAGGTGGAGTGCCTTCTCTGGGTTGGAGATGAGGTTCTGCCCCAGGTGGAGGAGTTCAAGTACCTCGGGGTCTTGTTCACGAGTGAGGGAAGGATGGAGCGAGAGATCGACAGGCGGATTGGTGCGGCGTCTGCAGTGATGCGGAGTCTGCACCGGTCCATCATTGTAAAAAGGGAGCTGAGCCAAAAAGCGAAGCTCTCGATTTACAGGTCGGTCTACGTTCCAACCCTCACCTATGGTCATGAACTTTGGGTCCTGACCGAAAGAACAAGATCACGGGTACAAGCGGCCGAAATGAGTTTCCTCAGTAAGGTGGCTGGGCTCTCCCATAGAGATAGGGTGAGAAGCTCAGTCATTCGGGAGGGGCTCAAAGTAGAGTCGCTGCTCCTCCGCATCGAGAAGAGCCAGATGAGGTGGCTCGGGCACCTAATTAGGATGACCCCTGAACACCTCGGCGTTCAGGGGTCATCCTAATTAGGTGCCCGCCTCCCTAGTGAGGCGTTCAGGGCACGTCCCTCCGGAAGGAGTCCCCGGGGAAGACCCAGGACATACTGGAGAGACTATGTCTCTCGGCTGGCCTGGGAACGTCTCGGGTTCCCCCCGGAAGAGCTGGAGGAAGTGGCCGGGGAGAGGGAAGTCTGGGCCTCCCTACTGAGGATGCTGCCCCCGCGACCCGGAAACGGCTAAGCGGGAGAAAATGGTTGGATGGATGGATGGATTAATTAATGTTGTCATGAAAGCCTCATAGGCGGAATTAACATTATCTGTGTACACCCTATTCCAGTTCTGTTTCTTCAGATCTTCTCTGAAGGCCTCTATGTCTTACTTGATTTATCTCGAAAGAATGTTGTAATTTCATCTTGTACAATGTCATAACAGGTTTTCTCATAAATTATAAATATAGGGAGATGATCACTCACGTCTGTCATTAAGACACCACTAATTAATTTACCACGTACATTTGTAAATATATTGTCAATGATAGCTGCACTATGAGTGGTCACCCTTGTTGGTTTAGTTATCATTAGGTATAGGTCCGTACTTTTCATGTCATTCTTAAATTCATTTGATGCTGAAGGGTTTCCCAGATCTATATTGAAGTCACCACACAAAATTAATGATTTGTTATTAATTTTTTCAAACATCTCAAGGATTTTGTCTGTAAATAATTCAACACAAGGCCCTGGTGCTCTATACACACAACAGATCAACATATTTTTACCACTATCATTTGTTATTTCTACAGTAAGCATTTCCATCAAATTTTCCACAGCAACATGAACTAAGGGGTACTTGTAATGAGAAATAAAGGCTAGGGGGTACATGGGGCAATAAAGTTTGGGAAACAGTGTCATATACAAATTTCATGGTATATAATATCAGCCATTTTAATTAATTCTTAAAACTTTTCTAATCCTACCCACTTGTATTATCCATTTAATAGTGGAGTAAAAATGTATGCAATACAGTTTGATGTCATCATCAAGTATGGTTGCCGTGGCTCCAAGATGAAAGAAAAAAAGAATCTATAATAGAACCAACTCCAGTAGCTTCTCTCATTGCTAGTGTTTCAGTTGGACAGTGTTTCTCTTTCATCTTGCCGTGGTCCAAGATGAAAGAAAAAAAGAATCTATAATAGAACCAACTCTAGTAGCTTCTCTCATTGCTAGTGTTTCAGTTGGACAGTGATTCTCTTTCATCTTGCCGTGGCTCCAAGATGAAAGAAAAAAAGAATCTATAATAGAACCAACTCCAGTAGCTTCTCTCATTGCTAGTGGTTCAGTTGGACAGTGTTTCTCTTAGTCATCTGAGCATCGAGAAGTTAAACAAGCAATTTTTGTGTATTTTGAAAGCTTAAATTTTGAAGACCTGAGTGAGAAATGGCAGCTGTAGGTAAGAGATTGTACAGACAAAAGAAGAGGATGAACTCTCACTGCTAAGATGAAAAAAAACTTTAGTAAATCACAATATTTACTTAAAAAATGTTACAAAATATTATTAGAAAAATGTTTTAATCTGGTTTAAGGGCCGATGGCGCACTACGGCAGCCTCGCTTCCATCAATATTCCCCAGGGCAGCTGTGGCCACAATAGTAGCTGACCACCACTTAGTGGGGAGTGAAAGAATAATGCCTTAATTCTGTAAAGTGCTTTGAGTGTCTATGATAAAGCGCTGTATAAAATCCAATGCATGAATATTACCATTATTAGAACAGTTTGAGAGTCTTTCAGGGCCAAAGGTGTGTGTACATATAATATGTATTTATTTACATTTATTATCAGAAATAAAGCAATGACAAAAAAACCTAAGCTGACGGGATAGAAACAAGGTGTCGATTGAAATGTAGATCACAACTTTATTTATTGAAAATATATATATATATCAAAAGGCAAAAAACTCCTGCAAAATAATAAGTTTAAAATTTTTAAAGACCTGCATCCTTATATCATTTATTCAATAGTGGAGTAAAAGTACAAAAAAATGCAACCTAAGTATATTTACTTCATTTATCAACACTAAATTTATGTATTTACAATACAGGAAACAGTTTGATGTCATCATCAACGGAACAATAACGAAACCAACTCCAGCTTCTCTCATTGCTAGTGGTTCAGTTGGACAAACAGTCTCTGTGATCTGAGTATCGAGAAGTTAAACAAACAATATTATTGTTCATAATTATATGTTTTTTGAAAGCTTACATTCTGAAGAGAAATGGCTGCTGTGGATAAGAGACTTTACAGACAAATTATGAGGATGAACTCTGATCTGCTAAGATGAAAGAAGACTTTAGATTTACTAAAATTTATTTTACAAATTAACATTTGAAAATTTATTTAATCTGGTTTGAATATATTTAAAATATTATTTCTTGAAGAAAAAAAAAACAGTTTGATATTTTATGTAAATGATACTGTTTAGAACAGTTTGAGAGTCTTTCAGAGCCAAATGTAATAAATACAATAAGAGTGTTTGACTTCAATGTTCACATAATGTATGTGATATAGCAGGAGGAGAATTTTTTTATTACTATTTAATACCTGTAAGTAAAGTAACATGATACATACTGTGAGTGTATTAACAGAAGATCAAGATGTCCTACACATGCAGTCAGTCATGTGTAGACTTCACATGTGAAGTGGATTTACAGACTGTTTTTTGGGGGGTTTTAAACCCAAATTTCAAAATGACAGGACAAGACAAGATTTCCTTGTTTATGTGAGTTTTAGTGTTGAAATACTGAATACTAACCTTGTGTCCTTTCTATCCACTTTGACAGTGTCTCAACTATCAGTAGGGCAGGTTCTGTGCAGCAGCTCAACTGAATATACTATCATTGAGTTCATGGGAGAAGGTTCCTTTGGTAAAGTGGCCAAGTGCCAGATTAAATCCACCTGTAAAATAGTGGCAGTAAAAATCCTGAAGGACGAGGTTGTGCAAAACGTGCAGCATGAGGTGAGTGTTTGGATCTCTCCTATAGTTTTGGTGCCTCCAACAGGACTGTAACTATGAACTGTTTAGAGAATAGTGACAGAAAGATGATCTAATTCTCCTTTTTTCCCCTCCAGCTGTCTATGTTGAGTAGAATCAGCACACTGGATTCAGACCACTTCAACGTGGTCAAATTCTACGAGAAGTTTGAATACTTTGGCTGTACCTGCCTCGTCTTTGAGCTGCTTGCCATGGACTTATTACAGTTCATCAGGACTGAGCTGCATTTTTCTTCCATGTATGTGCACCAAATCCGCCCCATTGCAAAGCAGGTATGATCCTCTTTATAATTTGACTAAAATGGCGGCGGTGCCGTGCGTGTTGAAGTCTAGTTTGTGTGTGACACAATGTGGTGCGCGGAGCTGCATGGATGTTGCTGATGTTTTGACCGTTAAACTCTCGTGTCGCGTTGATGGAAGGAGCATCAGGCCAGAATCAGCTGATCAGATGCGTAGTTTACACAGTGATGGCACAATGTTCACATATGAGAGTGTGGTGACACAGCGCTACTCAGGACCTCAGACCTGCTTGATGCTCAGTAGATCATCTTCAAATGATGCTGATCGACTGATTGACAGACTGTGTTGCTTCATTAACTCAGATCAATGGCATCAACAGATCAATAGGACGGTTTCTGTCAAAATTTGCCTATTTTTCATGGACTGATCAGAGCAAAGTTACAGGACCTATCGGAGCAGCCACATTGAATTAGGGGAGAAAAAATCATTAGGTTTTAAAGTTGTTAAAAAGAATAAAAAAAACACTTTTTTATCTGTTTATTTAGTTTTCTACATTATTAAATGTTTGTGCAAAAGACAGAGAAGTCCATCTGCCTCCAATTTAACTTCCTCAAATGTCTGTGTGCGTCTGTGCACCTCACGTCTCCACACTGAATGAGAAAAATGCTCATTTAAATAGGGCGGTCTGCACCAGTTCTGCATGTGCACTGGTCATTGCTGCAATCTTAGTGAATTCCTCGCAACAGGTGAGGAATCTACGTCACCAAAGGATTTAGGGACGCAACTGGTTTACCACCCTTTATTTCAGATCTTAGTGAATCCACCCCTGAGTGTTTACAAAGTTGGTTTAAAGAAGATTTTACTTTTATTCTGAATTAAAAATGAATTAAAGCTCCCATGTAAATAATCCATGAAAAAGCTACTTAACCTCCCACTTTTCTGTAGCAAGACATACTTCCTACGTGCACTGCACTATTCTTTATAAAATAAAAGGTTTGTAAAAATGTACTATTCTTTTTTAAATAAAATATCACCAATGAATTAAATTCAAAATAAAATATATCAGACTGAAAACTCCGACATTCAATGCTGTTTTGGTGCGGTGCATTACGTTCAATCTGGTTGGTTGCATTTGATTGTTGTCTGGTAATTTAGTTTTTTTGTAGTTTTACAATCGAAAAATAGTAATTTACTCAATAACGGTTGGGTGTAGAAATCTAACAAATTACTGTACAAATGCCTATAATTCTTTTAAAATGTACTTAAGTATAAGTAAAATGACTGATTTAGAAATATACTTAAAAAAAGTAAAAGTACCTATAAAGGCAACTAAATTACAGTAACGTGATTACTTGTGATCCCTTACTTTCACCTCTGATTATAATCCTGTCTTTTCTCATTGTGTTCCTGCAGATGTTGGTTGCATTACAGGGACTCCAATCTCGTTGGATCATCCATACTGACATCAAGCTTGACAATGTCATGCTGGCAAACCATGAGAAGACTCCATACAAAGTCAAGCTTATTGACTTTGGACTGGCTATTCCATCCTCTGCTGCCAGGTGTGGGATGCAGCTTCAGCCCATCGGCTCCAGGTATGAGGGTGTCAGCCTGAATGACTTCTGTGTGACTGAAATAAATACCTGAATATTGTACAGTACAGGTAACTAGGATTTATTGATTCCTGTTGTTTTTTGTTGGGGAATCATCTAAAAATTAATTATGGTCATTAACAAACAAGTAAACAACATTTCATGGCAAATGTATTCACATTTTATTTGACTAAGGTCCAACCTACACTTCAGTTTATATTAACAGAATGTTAACTTTTCTGCTCTCATTTTCACTACTCAATATATTTTCAATAAAAACTACATATTAGGTTCATCAGACTTTTCTGGTTGTTTTTTCAATGTAAAAACTACACAATATTGATATTAAAAATGAAGTGTAAACAAGATCTGTTCAGGTTAAATGAGCAGTGGTTAAACCTGATACTTTTTATTTTACCTTAATGGTGAGCTCGAGGCTTTCTTCAGAGCTAATGCTAACAAGCTAACGCTATGTTTCCTTGTATCGATACAACTGATTGATTACTTTTTAGAACAATTTTGTATCAATTGATGTCATCCGGAAGGCCAACTTGCCGAGCACAAATCGATGTAGTTGGATCGTAGGAATATAAATCGATGAATTGATCTAATGGATGAATTGTTACATGTTTAGTCATTATAGTGTTGGCACTTAGTGCTAAGCAACAGATTTCTAAAGAGTATCTCATTCATTTTGCTTCACAGGGCCCCAGAGATTTGTCTTGGTCTACCATTCACAGAGGCCATTGACATGTGGGGGCTGGGCTGTATGCTGGCCGACCTGTACCTGGATCAGAGCCTCTTCCCTGTCAACTGTGAATATCTCATGGTAATTCACCTTTTTTTATACACCATCCCGTCATCCATTTAGTGACCCACGTGCTCTTTCTCAGGCTGTTTTATACGCATGTATATAAAGTCTTGAAGAAATGCCCCTAATGTGTGTAATTGTGTGTTCTTTCTGCAGATGAAAGCCATGGTGGAGTTTCTTGGCATGCCGCCGGACTACCAGCTCTGTTGTGGCGTGTATACCAAGAAATTCTTCTGTCAGGAAGAGGATGAGTTTGGTTCAAGATGGAGGCTCCTGGTAAAAACATTATTTTTATTGTTGTTGAACCTTGATTGTTGTCTTAAACTTATCCTAAACCCTTGTCATTGTCGATGTGTTTCCTCAGACACCGGAAGAATATTCCGCTAATAATGACAAAAAAGCTGAAGAATGGCCCGCATGGCGATGTCATTTCAAATCATGGGATGACCTGCTCTATGTAAGTGTTCTCTACAATATATATATATATATATATATATATATATATATATATATATATATATATATATATATATATATATATACAAGTGTTTATAAGATGAAAATACTCACAGTTTATTTTTTATTAACACTTATCATATGTTATGAGCTAGAGAGGTTTGAACTTGTGCGAGGACCTAACTCTTTTTTGTTTTAAATCCAGATCTTTAATGAAGAGGATGCTGAGGAGTTTGAGGACAGGAGGGCATTCATAGACTTCCTCAAGCAAGTACTGCATCAGGATGGGGGGAAGCGAATCTCTCCCACTGAGGCCCTTCAGCATCCATTCATAACAATGTCCCACCTGAGCCAGGATCCAGGCAACAGTGACTAGTGAGTAACTGCACTGAGGAGACAATCATGCACATGGAGATCAACTTGTTGTTTAATTGACTTTTTTTTAAATTAATCTTTGTTTTTTATTTTTCCTCTAGTCTAACCGAGGCACAGAGTTACATGTCAATGAAATGTACCAATGAGGACATTGACGAGGAACATAAGGTTCAGCTGTCTCCTGGCCAGGTTCTTCTTGCAAATAGCTGGGAATCTGATGAGGCGCATGGACGTGAGCCATTTGACCAGATCCTGACTCCTGCATCCAGCCAAATCAAACCACTTTCTGATGTGAATAATGACAATGGAAGTGTTAAGGAGCCAAGTCTCGATTGGGGAGAAGAATTCAATCATCATTCATCAGTGGATGATTCAGGAATCTTCACCCTTCCTCATTGTGGTGATGAAAATCTTGAATCATTTTCCTCAGTGAATGGACCTGTGGTGGAAGACGTCCCCATCCCCGCCCCCAAGAGATTTAGGAATGTTCGGAAGTTCTTTTCCAGAATTCGTAAAACGTTTTTTGGCTGCTTCTGTTGCTCCGTGCAGGAGTAATTCCATGTATTCCATCAATTCTATTCTATCTATACACCCTCCCGTACACTCAGGTCCTCTGTTCTCTCCATTCGTCTTGTTCTCCTATCCAATCCAACCAGGGACAACTGTCATTCAGTCACTCTGTTTATCTGTCTGTGTATGTGTAAATAAACACACTATATAACTTATCTGTTTTGTTAATGTTTTTGTAGTTTTGACTCCTTTTTCCAAAGTATTTTGAAGCTTTTCGTGGAAGTCCCTGATATTGTAGTGTTCTAAAAGTTCTGCAGAGCTGCTGAATGTCCTGGATCAGAATGAAAAGAAACTGTGTTTATTTTTCATAAGTCAGTAGTGATGATGGCATTGCCCAATACCATGTCAGCACCTAAAACTAATACCAAACTCCTACTTGGCAGCATGATCTCAGTTTCCTCCTATGGTTATAAAAAATAATAATAAAAGTCATGCCACTGATACAATAATAGATAATGTATTTGGATATATACTTAGAATTGGGGAAACATTTGTGATGACAGATAATATGACAAAAATAATATTAATTTATTAATAGTGTAGGGAACCAAACCACATCAAGCCTAAAGACCATTTTGAACAGGAATTAACCAAGGAGCCTGTTTTTTTTAATCACGAACTGTTTACAACATAACTGCCCCAGCAACTTTGAGGTGCATAGCTAACCCCACTATGCGGCCTTTTGAACCCAATAACGCAGTTGAAAATACTGGCCCAACACTTTGAAATGTTCAGTACGAACTTTTTTTACAACTCCACACGGAGGAAGAACATCCGTCTTCTCTCTCCTTTACAAACAGATATTTTTGGGATGCTGTAAGATCATAGCACTGTCCCACTGACCCCTGACCCCCTGTGTTGAGCTGTCACACAAGGACACTTTGCAGGCCCCTTCTCTGAGATGTGTCCACAGTGAAAAAGGGAGAACAAAGAAATTGCATTATGTTTGAAAAGTCACAAATGAAAACATTATTGGAATGGTTTCTGGAGAAATTGCAAATATTGTCTGTCCTATTCCACTCTTTTCAGATAATTTTATACCCACAGAATGCTGTTTTAAATGTTTCATCAGTTAAAAAGTGCTTAAGAGATACTGTGGTCTGCCAAGTGGAACTTAACTGGAACAATAAACTAATTGTGGTGAGACAGGTTAGTGTTATTCTACTGATGATGTGGTGTTGCAGTAGCAGTGGTGGGCCGTCAGGGCCAGCAATGCCTTCTCTGCTGGCCTAAACATAATCAGAAAATAAATTTCATTTTAACGTATTTTTTTTATAAATATGTATTAAACTTTTCCTCATAGTCTTTTCTCTTCATTTCATAACCTTCCTCTTGGTTGCGCTGCTTCCAGGATTGTATATTTATCTTATAGCTTTCATCCAATCATATTTGAGCTGTCACGTGTTGCCAGGCTCCACGAAATCTTCCCGAGGCCTTCAGAATTAAAAGTAGGGGTGCCTGTACACTTAAATGAACTGAAACAGACAGATTGTGATAACCAATCAGATTTCGAGTTGGCGACATCAGGGCCAGCTAGCAGGTATCACGTTGAACGTGAGACGTTCTGACGTTCACGTCCTCTGATTGGATACGCACTAGTGAGAGGCAGCGCTATGCAAAGTAGAGTGACGTTAACCAAATGGAAGCTGGTGTCCCGTCAGGTCGTCCAACCCCCGCGCTAGCTAACCAATCCCAGCCAGGAAAAGGGTTTGTGCGCCACTTTCAAAGCAGCAGCTACGAGCAGTATCCCTGGCTCACAGGTTCAGAGAGACTCGGCTTTCAGCACTAGCCTCCATGTTGATAGAAAAGGACTTATTGGTGGAACTGAGACAGACAGATAAACTGTACAACAGTCATTGAAGTCTTCTTGAGGAAAGAAAGGAGGATGGATTTTGTGTTCAAATAAGCGGGGATAGTCGTTCTGGTGAGTACAAAGCTTTTCTTTCTTCTTTTTTTTTCTTTATTTGTGTGATTTTATTTCGCAAGCCCTGTCTTGACGGTCTGGCGGGGCGGTCTGCGCCGTGCCGCACCGGGCGCAGCCTGCGCTTTACCGTCGAGACAGAGCCCATAATGTGCCGGTACCTGGCGCACCTGTGACTTCAGTAAAGGGACTGAATTGTTTTGCTTTCCGACAGTGGTGAAATGGTGTAGCCTACTCCTTGAACGTTTGATGGGTGGACACTAGCCACCATATCCACCACCACCACCTTTAAGCTCGGCACCCGAGTGTAAAGCGAGGCAGTAGCAGTGATAAGCTGCTGGAGAGACATTCTGAAAAGATAATATAGAATAAGTTACCATCATGTTTTTGACAAAAACAGAGACATATTTCAATTTTAATACATGGATAAAATCAGGGGGACAGCTGCAGAGAAATAGCTTTGAACCAGTGACTTGTAATGATGTCCATGACTGGTGAGGAAATGACTTCTCTGGAGTGGGATCTACACATTAATGGACCAAAATAGAAGCTTATATATTGTTTTTGATCCTAATTGAAATATTTCATTGGAAGGTTTTAAAGTCTTAAAAATTACAATTTAATAAATTAATACTGTTCAACAATATACATAAGAACATTTAATATGAAGTGAAATATTTAAAATCAAATATACAGTAGAAGAGTGATTATTGCTGCATGCGTCAACATTCCAGGCATCAGAACCACAATGTACACCAGACGCCAGACATCAAAATATTATCAGATGCACAGAAAGACCAGCACCAGTGCACAGTGGTTGTCCTTGTAAAATGGCTGAATAAGACACAATGAATGAGTGCCATCCTGACCACAAAGCTCTCACCTTCAGGGAGAATTTATCTCCTGTCCACACCCTGTTGTGTTATTCTACTGGATTAACACATAATGTAGCTAAATTAGGCGTGCAGTATAGATCTAGAACAGTGGTCTCTAACCTTTTCAAGCAGCAAATCCCTGACCTCCACCTTGGTGACGCCAACGAACAGTAAAAAAAACCAAAAAAAAAGATTTTACTTCCACTTTATATTAAATGCTTTGGTCCAACATTAAAAAATTATGAACCGAAAATGCTATCTGTAACTAACATATTGAACGTATTGGTCAATTTAATGAGCCTGTTACGCTGAAAAAGGACTGGATCGACAGTGACATTAATCAGCCATAATGTATTTGTGTTTTATTTATTTATTTTGCGATCATTATGAATTTCCTATGTTTCATTTGTGTGTTCAGGTGGATTTGTTCAGGCATCTAAATGGGCAGCTATTGTTTTTTGTACCGTTGTATTCTGGATCGACAGAAAAAGAGAGAAAAAGTGCGCTAGCAAAAGTGAACATTAATCAGCCATAATGTATTTGTGTGATTTTTTTTAATTTATTTTTTGCGAGTATTATAAATTTCCTGTTTCATTTGTGTTCTGGTGGTTTTGTTCAGGCATCTAAATGGGCAGCTATTGTTTTCATTAGATTCACAATCAGAATTTCTAATAAGTTTAAATTTACCAGTTTTAGACGGGACAAAATGTGTTACATTTAATTATATTTGATCCTTGCTGTCCACTCCTTTTCTTGGAAGGATGGTAGCAGCAAATCAGCTGTGTGCTGTAGTACGCACGTCAGCTGCAACTTATGAAATGAAACTCTATCAGACGTCAAAATGACACTGTGTCCATTGTAAAGCCACAGTTTGATCACACTACAGAGTAAATAACAAGTGAAACACTGATGATGATGATGATGATGATGATGATGATGATGATGATGATGATGGCTTTCTACACAAACAAACATAATTCTGTCGTTAGTATGAGGAGAAAGAAGAGATATTTTAACTATGGCACGGACAGAAAAATGAATCCTATCTTCACACTGCAAAACATTGTGACTTCTCTTTTGGAGCAGCACAACTACCAGCATGTTGAACAGCTCTTGTTCATACACAAAAACCTAGACACTATAAAGCACGAGCTTGATGAACATTAAAAGTTTCAGTTGACTACCTTCAAAAAGTTATGTACACATTTGATTTTTTTGTACATGTTTACCTCAGTTCTAATGGAGGTTTTATTTTATTTATTTCAGTATAAATAATAAATCACTGAATAAATAATGATAAATCAGTGAATGACTTGATGTGATGTGTACAACAAC
The DNA here is from genome assembly GCF_900634775.1 of Gouania willdenowi. Lineage (NCBI taxonomy): Eukaryota > Metazoa > Chordata > Actinopteri > Blenniiformes > Gobiesocidae > Gouania > Gouania willdenowi. The sequence goes on from NC_041066.1 coordinate 1,022,918, forward strand.
TAACACTGAATACCTTTGAAATGGACCTTGAACCCTGTGGATGACCTGAAACATGACAATGTACCAGTAGAACCCTGTCTCTTATGGACCCCATAGATCTCAGACATCCTGCATTGGTCAAGTAGTATAGCAAAGGTGGATTTGACTTCTAAACAGTTAATAATAACTTCTTGTGATGCTAGATATCTGAAAATGCAACTATTAGTATCTTATTAGTAAAAAAAACCCAGACACTAGTGGTCTGTACGTTACAGAATGTCTAGAGGTTCCCTAATAGTTCAGTGCAGGTTTTATTCCACACATTGTTCTGGACAGATTGTCAAAGGTTTTCTGAGGACCAATCAGGAGCTATTGGCTGCACCTGTGATGTTCTCCCTCAGCTGACTCCAATCAGTAGCTCAGAGTCTATATAAGGGGGTGGCAGGTCTTTAGCTCAGTTGAGTGTGTGCTATCAGAGAGTCAACACCATCAGTTCACTTTCTGTTCAGAGGGTATTCCATAAAGTGTGTTATGTTTAAACTCTAATGAGGGAAACTCTGAGTATCCCATTCCTAAACATGAGGTATGTTCTTCTCTGAGTATGTTACCCTGGCAACATTGTCAGTGAACTAAACCTGGTTGCTGGCAGGTTTTATCAAAGAAACCCTGGGTTTCTATCGGGCTCCGCCCACCTGGACAAGAGTGAAGTCATGGATTGTTTGTTCATTGCTAATCCCATTGACATAAAAACTCAAATGATTAAAAATGCTTTACGCTGCGAGAGCTTTTTCTGGCCAAGACAGGATATGTTTTATTTTCCTGAGGAGTATCTTTGGGAACGCTACCGGTTTAGTTTATTCTTTATGATCATCTGGGACCACACATTAGGAACCTCATACCGTGGACGAGCGCTCACATCCACATAAATCTTGTGTGACGCATTACGTTTTTTCGCTAACGGTAGTTTCCTTTATAATATTGAGGATGCTGAGCACCTGGGAAAGGCAACTGTATGCAGATCAATAAGGAAGGTTGCTCTGGCATTAAAAGGCCGACTTCCTTCGTTTGTCACGTTCCCAGGATACAAGCCAGTGGCTAATATAAAGGCTGTATTCTACAGGATTGCAGGTTAGTGATGTACACATTATTTACTGTATTATTAAAATGACATGCATTGTGCTGCAACCACACAGGTGGGTGAGTAGTTTAATGTGCTCTAATTCAGCAGGAGTCCCAAATGTTTTAAGCTGAGTGGATGGGACACAAAATCCCACAATTGCTCCAAAATGAGGCGGACTATGTGAAGAGGAAATCATTTCACAGCATCAATGTCCAGGTCGAACAGCTATCACACTCGTACATAGAAATGTATTTGTAATTCATTGAACATGTCATCCTCTGAACTGTGAAGATCATATGATCCCTCCTACCTCATCACCAATGTGGAAGCAAAGTGGCCTGGCTCTGTGCACGACTCCAGAATTTATGGGGAGTGTAGTCTGAGCAACAGATTTGCAAGTGTTAAGGAAGAACGTTTTTTGCACTGTTCATCTCCAGTTTAATTGAAGTTCTGTATATCCTCTTATTACAGGCCACTTTGATATCTATTGGGAGATTGAGGCTACCCATGCCTGCCAATGTTACTGACTCCATATCCTGACCCTGAGCCTGGTCCCCAACTACATTTTAATGTGGCCTACAGCAGGACTAGAGCCCGGGTTGAGAATACCATAGACATTCTCAAAGCTCGGTTCCAGTGCCTGAAAAAGCTCAGGGTCACTCCAGCAAGGTCATGTGACATTATTGTGGCGTGTGTTGTTCTCACTAATATTGCAATTATTAGAGGGGAGCCACACCCTGCTGTACAACTGATTCCTGAGGATGACCATCCCTTCATCCTGCTGCTGATGCCCAGGATGGAAGGGCCATAAGGGACATTGTCTGCAGGAATCTATGTTAAACTCTTTCCTTAACCCCCCCATCAAAACATTATATAAAACAACATTGCTTTTGAAAAAAGCCCCAGAAATGTTTGTGAAAAAGAAAATACAGAAATACAGAAACAAGTAATTTTTGTGCTATTCTTATTCCCTAAAAGTTCAAAAGCATCTATTAAAATCTCTACAGATAGTACCATCATTCACATATAACTATGCACCCACATTAACTATCGTTGAAGTAACAGGATTTCAAGATCCGTCTTTATCTTTTGTAGGTAAATTTGTTCCAGTTTATTTTTGGTTATTTGTCTAATGAGGTTGATCCTGTATAATTCTTTGGCTGGTAACTGGGAAACAATGGCCAACATTTAATTATTGCTGTTGGTTAAGCAGAGATATTATTTCAACCTCATATGCACCTATTACACCTATTTTAAATAGCAGTAATGGTGGAAACTCTCCCCCCCTGCAGCACAATGCTGACCCTGAGGGGATCATAGAGCATGGGAGCCAGAGGCTCCCACAGGTCGGTCGCCACGACAACATTTCCAAGGAGAAGGATGTACTCCCCTTCCTCTGATGGCAGACAGGACAGTACCTCCACCTCCTGGGCTGCAGATATCACTGACTGTTAGGAGAAAGATGAATGAATATATACATAGGGGAAGAGAACCAATCATCCTATTGAAAACAAAAATGAATATTTACATGTACTGCAGTACTGTTAGTACTCTGCAGCTGAAAGCCATAGTGGTTAGTGACACCCTTTAGGTGGGTCACTTTAATCCTGCTGTGCTGCAGGATGGGGAACAGGACAGCTTCTCTCCAGAGGTTCATGATGACTCTGGTCCCATCCTATAAAAGAGGGTGACAGCAGTAGTAAATGTATTGGTCAGTTAATGATATTTTTTTAAATTGTAAATGTACATTAAACAACAGTTATTTCCAAACAAGTCATTTGATTATATCAGCACTCATGGAATGTGTTTGGTCCAGAGTAACAACAGCACTGGGACTTTTTACACACGTTATCACTCCTCTGTTCAGGCTTTCTAATAGAAAATGTTTGTGTTGCCTGGCAACAGCCTCGTCTCCCTTCCAGTTGTGGATCTATTTGTTTTGGAGGAGCCAAATAAATGATTAAATAAACAAATCATAATCTGTTGTTGCTTAATACTGTTGACTAATAAAATGTGCTTGTAGAACTGTTGGATAAAAGCAATATTACACTGGAAGTTATGCTTTTTTAATTATACATGTTTCAATTTACATTGATTTCCCATTTAGAACAATCAATAAATGAATGACAACTTTGATAAACGACAGATTGATATGGTTATTACAACAAAAAGGTGTTAGATGTTTAATTAGTTATAAATCCTCAGTCAAATATTATTTTTCTCATGGCATAACTCTTTGTTTTGCAGACCTACAACCCAAAAATACAGCAGAGACCAAAACAAACAGAGCTTCAATTTTTTGCTCTCATCGTCAGTTTTATTCACATTTAATTGTTCTATATAAATTAAAAATTAAAGTACATGAGGTGTCAAAATCATTGTATCTCAGGGGCACATACAGTGCAGCTTGATCTCAAGTGGGATAGACCTGTATAATAATGATCTATAAATTTAAATGTTTAATTTATATTTTAGTGCAAGAATTTTGGTGCATTAAGATAATGACTTTTATTGAACTGTCCTTTACCAATACAACTTGTAAAGAAATACTAAGATTCTAATAAAATAACTGCAAATTCTTATGTCATAGTTTATAGTTACAACCTGACCCGGATCTACCATATGGGCAACCTGGGCACGTGCCCAGGGGCCCTCGGGCATAGAGGGGCCCTCTGCCGGCAGAAATAATAATGGTCCAATCAGAATAAAATAATGGTTGTCTACAAGAAATGGACTCTCGTGATTGTCTCCCTTATATGTCAGTTTGTTGACTTGACAGGTAATGATTGGGAGCGGGTGGCAATGCATTGTGTAGATTGGCTAATGATAATGGTGGGTGGGGCTTAGCAGGTGGTTTCCATAGTTTCCATATATTGTGTATGTAGTGGAAAGTGGCGGAAAATGGACCTCAGCAGCATCAACAAAAAGCCCAGCGGACACGCAAAGCGCAAGAAGAAAAAAGAAAAGGAGGAAAAGGAAGCGACAGCTATAAAAAATGTTATGCCAATTAACAGCTTTTTCAAAAAAGCTAGAATTGAAGAGGAGGGTTTCGAGCTAGCCAGCAGCAATGTTAGCTTGGAAGCGCCTTCTACCAGTGATGCCCAGCCTGAGCTAACGGCGGCAACTATCCTTACCGGAGAAAATGAAGCGGCATCTATGAATGAAGAGCAAGCGGAACAAGGTAATTCCTCAATATCTGAAGACCCTGCACTATGGGGATCGCTTACAGAAAGCACCCGCAAGGAAATTTTATTTAAAGGAATCTCAGCCTTTCAAAATCTGGCGGCTAAATATCCTGCTTCACGGAGGGGGAACGACGCAGAGGGAAAGACGCGCTCCCTTACTAATGACGCTCTGACCCGGCGCATTTACAATGGGGAAGCTATTCCACGAGAATGGATTATATATTCACCATCAACGGGAGATATTTTTTGCTTTCCTTGCAAAGTGTTTTCACAATGCAACAATGCATTTATTGCGGGGTTTAGCGATTGGAAACACCCGGAGCGAATAACGGAGCATGAAATGAGTGGGGAGCACCGAAGATGCATGCTTTCACTTGCACATCGCAGCAAACATCTGGGCACTGTTGATGCTTCTCTTGGGAGACAGATCGAAGCAGAAGGTCAGTACTGGAAGGATGTTTTGAGGCGTGTAGTTGCCGTGATTAAATTTCTGAGTGAAAGGGGGCTTCCCTTCCGCGGAGATGATGAACTTTTGGGATCTCCTCACAATGGCAATTACCTGGGAATCCTCGAGCTGCTTGCACAGTTTGATCCGTTTTTAAAGGAACATTTGCAGAAGTATGGTCAGAAGGGTCGTGGCAAGCCTTCATATTTGTCATCAACTATATGTGAGGAGTTTATTAATTTAATGGGAGAAAAAACAAAGCAAGCCATTGCTACAGAACTTCAGCAGGCGAAGTATTTCTCTGTTATAGTAGACTCTACACCTGACATGTCTCACGTGGACCAGCTAACTTTTGTGTTCCGATTTGTGAGTGAGACAGGAAAAGTGGTTGAGCGATTCATCGGATTCGAACCAATTCACAGTCACACTGGATCAAGTCTGGCTGAATGTGTGATCAAGATGGTCAGTGACTTGGGGCTGGATCTTTCTAACTGCCGTGGGCAGGCTTATGACAATGCATCAAACATGTCAGGGAAATATAATGGATTGCAAGCTCAGCTCAAGAAGAACAACCCACTAATGCACTACATTCCTTGTGCCGCACATTCTTTGAACTTGGTTGGTGTGAATAGTGTGGAAAATAGCTGTCGGGGAGCAAGCCAGTTTTTTGACTTCCTTCAATCACTATATGCGTTTTGCTCTGCTTCCACCCACCGATGGAATAAGGTGTTCACTGCAGACATCTCACTGACGCTAAAATCCCTCTCCTGTACAAGATGGAGCTGCCGAGGAGACTCCACCAGAGCTCTTTCTGAAAATTATGCTAAAATAGCAAGCTCCTTAAAGATGGTAGCCTCGGACGATGAAGAGCGACGGGACACAAGGCGGGAGGCCGCTGCGCTGTGTAACAAGCTTGAGAAGCTGGAGACCGCGCTCATGACCATGTTTTGGGACACTGTGCTGCAACGATTCAAGCTGACAAGCAACAGCTTACAGAAGAGAGAGATGGACCTGATGACTGCTGTGCGGCTTTTGGAGTCACTGCACACTTATGTTGCATCACTAAGAGGACAATTTGGTGACTTTGAGACATCTGCCCGGGCCATCACAGGTGTGACACAGGCCTACCAATCCGAGACCCACCACGTGAGTAAAAGAAAAACCTTTGATGATGAGACAGTTGACAATGAAGTGGTGCTCACTGGGAGTAAAAAGTTCCAAGTTGAGACATTCAATGTGATTATTGACAGTTTGCTGTCAGGACTGAAGAAACGGCTGGATGCTTATAAAGACAATGATCGTTTTGGTGTCCTATTTGACATGGACTGTGCGGACACTGATCTCTTCAAACGGGCCAATGCTCTCTCATCTTCATATCCATCTGACTTGGATAATTCTTTATCTGATGAGCTGATCCAGTTTAGGTCTTTTGTCAGCACTGAGCAAGATAAGACACCTGCAAATCTATTGCAGATTGTGCAGAGGAATGGACTCCAGACAACCTTCCCCAACGTATTTGTTGCTCTCAGGCTTTTTCTCACACTGCCTGTATCCAACTGTGAGGGAGAGAGGTCCTTTTCACAACTAAAAAGAATAAAAAACGAACTCAGGACAACTATGGGTCAGAAGAGACTTTCTGCACTGTCCTTAATGGCCATAGAATCTGAGCTGGTGAGGGAGCTGGACTTTGAGGACTTGATTTGCAACTTTGCAAAGAAAAAGACCAGAAAGAAGAACTTCTAAAGGTAAGAACCATTGTGCTTTATGTGAAGTGAGTAGGCCACTATAAACTCTTATGATTGTGCAGATAATACATGTATTTTGCTTATTCTATTATGCTGTTTGCACAACATGTATCTTGCATAATTCATTGTGGTGTGATGCAGAGAGTTATAGTGCTGCATATTTGTTTTTTTGCAGTGTTAAGTTATCCAGCTGACTTGGTGACAGTGCAATGCAATGCAACCTGCACTCAGTTGTGTTATGTGATGGCATTGTTATATCTTCATGTAACGCCCTAGTGGGGTAATTACAGGGTAATATCATCTAATAGTGTATCACACAAGAATGGACCAGAAGAATTTGGTAAGGTACGACTGCTGGAGAAATTCACAGCTTAACACTACAGATATGCAAGTAAAAGACCACAGACCATAGGATAAGTTTAAATAGCCGGCTTGTATTAGAAAAATAAAATAAGAATAAGGACATACAACAATGACAACATAAAACATAAAACATACAATAGAAAAATCACAACTTTGTGTGAATCCCTTTTTGTTAAACCCTTTTTGTGTTTAATTCAGTTTCAGATCTATTTTTAGTTTTACTGGTTGCAACCTTTTAGTTAATTTTCTATTCAAGTTATTTTTATTCAAGTGGTTCAAAGTATCATAAGCTAACTAATTAGTTTGAATCACATTTAGGTACCTTTTAAGTTGGACAGTTTGTTTACAACAAACACCATTGTAAAATACCCTCTTACAATCATTAGAAAATAAAAATACAAAAAATAGAAATAAAAAGAATTCAGCAAAAGGCTGAATCAAATCTGTATTTCACAGATAAAAGTCCTTTTCTCCCTTCACTCTGACTTAGCAGTTCAGTTCAGTCTTTATCCTCTGCAGTGTTGCAGAAGTATGGGTGAATCCTACCAGTTCAGATGAAAACCATGCACCAATCAGCAGAGGGCGTAGCACTCGAGCAGATGCACAGTTCAGAAGGTCCACGTGGTTCGAAGGCTGGTTCAAGAGCGGCTCGCCATCTTGTTTCAAGCACGTCTTCTTCAAAGTTCACTTTAGCTGGATATTTTTCAACCCACACTAAATGGCCAAGTCCCGTTTATCACAGTACCAATCTCTGCACTGGAACAGGTTGGAAAGCAAAAATACTTATCCAACAACTTTTAGACTTGTTTTCTGCTCTCCTTTCTTCCTTCCCCGCAGCAGCACCGCCTGTATGCGTTCTCACTGCTCTCTATTCTGCAGAAGCTCCGTGTATGTTTCTGCCTGTTCTCCTTTTCTCTTTTTTTTATGCAGCAGCAGCAGCTCCGTGCATGTCTCCCTCGCCTAGCAGGTACATTTCCGGGAAACAATCCGGTTGGCTGATGCTAGTCACATGGGTCACGCAGCTGCGTGCTTAATAAGAAAATACACTTTTTTTTTAAATTATTATTATTATTAAAGTAGATTGAACAAATAACCCACAAATTAACAGTTTTAAACTTTTAACAAATTCTTATAAATAAAATATGAAAAACGTTTTGAAACATTTTATCATATTTACCTATTTAATAACTCTTTTTTCAAATTTATTTATTTCTTCTATTACTGTTGTTTATAACATGCTTTCACTTTGATAAACACTTAACCTGGGTTACACCCTCCCCTCTTAACTCTATGCAAGTCCCTTTGCATAATGCATAGTTCAGACTACTTTCACTTCATGTAGTTCAATAGAATCTGTGACCGCTTCACTCAGGCTTTGAAAAAGAGACTGAATTATAGTAACAAGAGGATTACCCAACTGTGGGTAGGTTAACTGTTTGGGTGTCTTTCTTTCTCTCAGAGATCTTCTGACATTTTGCTCTGTGTCAGGATCATTTGTACCATTTCTATTGTCAATATTTATGATTACTTCATCTTTTGTTGTTTCCTTTGCATTTACTCCTTTCATTTCAGGTTCAGGCAAGTTTTCCATTTCACTTTCAGTTTTGTCTCCATAATCTGTTAAGTTTCCACTATCGGTGTTTTTGTCATTTTCAGGTGTTTTGTCATAATCAGGTAGGTTGTCATGTTCAGGTTCAGGTTCATTCACATCCTCTGGAGCATTTTCAGGAATTTCCTCAATATTTGGAACTGAGTTATCAGATGCGTTTTGCTCAACAGTAGGACTTTGGCCATATTTGGGAGGATGGACTACTATGTATTCCTCAACTGTCCTTGAGATTTCCTCGAGAGGACTTGGGGGGAAATACAGTGGGTAGCTATCACTTTCCTCGGAGTCGTATTCAAACTCATGTTCAGAATCATGTGCAGGATGTTGGCGTGTGCTAGGCCTGCGGGGTTTTTCTTTTACTACAGGTGAAGGCTCAGGCAAAGTTGGCAAGAAACCACAGGGCAACAAGAGGTCTCTATGAAGAGTACGAGTGGGACCAATTTTTTGTTCAGGCTTAACTGTATACACAGGTAAGTTGTCCTTTTGACTTATGACAACATGAACAGTGGACTCCCACTTGTCAGCCAATTTGTTTTTACCTCTGAGCCTGACATTTTTCACAAGCACACGATCGCCAACATCGAGAGCAGATTCAGTAACATGTTTGTCATATCTCACTTTGTTTCTTTCAGCAGCTTTTGCAGCACTTTTGGTAGCCAACTGATAACTTTCTTGGAGGTGAGTTTTCAGTGCTTTTACATACTGCGAGTGGGATTGTTGCTCACGCTGATTTAAAGGGACATTGAAAGCAAGGTCAATGGGTAGTCTAGGCTGCCTACCAAACATCAACTCGTACGGCGTATACCCTGTGCTATCATGTTTGGTACAGTTATACGCGTGTACAAGCGGTTTGACGTAGTCGCGCCAATGCGTCTTATCCTCATCCCTAAGAGTACCAAGCATGTTTAAAAGTGTCCTATTAAATCTTTCAACAGGGTTTCCCCTGGGATGATAAGGGGACGTTCGGACCTTCTGAATCCCTGCAAGGTCGCAAAGCTCTTTTATAGTTTTTGATTCAAAGTCTGCGCCTTGATCACTATGAATCTTTTCAGGAAATCCGTAGTGAATAATGAAGTTTTCCCACAAAGCTTTTGCTACCGTTTTAGCCTTTTGGTTTGGAGTGGGAGTGGCAATTGCATACTTCGTGAAGAAGTCTGTCATTACCAAGACATCTTTAGTATTGCTACGGTCAGGTTCAATGCTCAGAAAGTCAATGCATAGCAATTCTAGGGGTCTGGTGACTTGAATGTTTACAAGGGGCGCTGCCTTCTCTGGCAGTGTTTTTCTGCAAACACACCTTTGACAGGTCTTGATTTTCTGTTCGATATCAAATGCCATTTTTGGCCAGAAAAACCTGGTTCTTGCAAGGTCGAGAGTCCGTTCTGTTCCGAGATGACCCATGTCATCGTGAAGCGTTTTTAACACCATTTCTCTGAGACTTTCAGGAAGAACGAGTTGCCATTGCGTGTCTTCTCCAACTTTTCTTTTTCTATAAAGAATCCCATTCTGAAACTCAAGTTTGTTTAGTTCACGCAGAAGGATGGACAGTTGTGGAATTTCTTCGCGGACTGTAGGAGGAGAAGTTTCACCTGTTTCAAGTTGGTGTATGATTACATTTATGGCTGGGTCATTTCTTTGACTTTGTTTGAGTTCTTCCTCAGAAATACTTTGGATGACTGGGAAACCATAACACTGATCAAAACTGTCTGGAACAGCTTGGGCAGACATCGAACAGGATGTTACGAGAGGACAAGGAAGAGCACGGTTATCAGAGTCAAAAGGATGGAGTATTAGGTGTCTCTCACAGATTGCATTGACAGTATCTGAAGTGACCTGAATGAACGGATTGGTGCCAGGTAAGTGATGGTTGACAAACTGACTGATTCTTTCCTGTTCTTTCAGAGAGACTAAGTCATTTACTGGTTCTGGATGGGGACGACGAGACAAGCCGTCTGCGTCTACGTTTTGTTTGCCTGCCCTATACTGAAGTTGGAACTCGAAGGAGGACAGGGCGGACAACCAGCGATAACTTGTCGCGTCTAACTTAGCTGTTGTTAAAATGTAAGTTAGAGGATTACTGTCAGTTAGGACTGTGAAAGGACTGCCATAAAGATAGTCACAAAACTTTTCCGTTACGGCCCATTTAAGGGCTAAAAACTCAAGTTTGTGAGCGGGGTATCGCGTTTCGCTTCTCGACAGACCTCTGCTAGCGTAAGCTATTACGCGCATCTCCCCCTCCTGATCTTGATACAGGGCTGCCCCTAGTCCTGTTGTACTTGCGTCTGTGTGTAATACGTAAGGGAGTTTAGGATTAGCAAAACCTAACACCGGAGCTGTGGTAAGTTTCGCTATTACAGTCTCAAACGCATTCTGGCAACTTCCAGACCACCTATCACCAAAAGGGGCTTTTGGTTCAAAGTAGGGGACAGTGTCGGTCTTAGGACAGTGGCTCTTTCTCAAAGGCGGGTACCCCGCGGTAAGGCTTGTTAGGGGTTTCACTATTTTAGAGAAATCTTTGACAAACCGCCTATAATACCCTGCGAAACCTAAAAACTGACGTAACTCTTTTAGATTTCTGGGACTTGGCCATGTTTTGAGCGCAGATACTTTTTCGGGGTCTGTTTTGACTCCATCCTGTGAGACGATATGCCCCAAGTACCTAACTGACGTCTGAAAGAAGCGACATTTTTCGACCGATAACTTCAGACCATACTCGCGGAGGCGACCAAGCACATGGAGAAGGCGTGTCTCATGTTGTTCAAGAGTTTCGGAAAACACTATAAGGTCGTCTAAAAAGACCAAGACTTCCTTAAGATTGATGTCCCCCATACACTTCTCCATCAGCCTTTGAAACGTGCTGGGAGCGTTTGTTATACCCTGGGGCATTCTATTGAATTCCCAGAAACCCATGGGACATACAAAGGCGGTTTTGTGCTTGTCTTCCTCGTCAACCTCAATCTGATAGTAGCCACTCTTAAGGTCAAGGACCGAGAACCACTTCGATCCAGTGAGGGCAGAGAATGCCTCCTCTAAGTTAGGGAGAGCGTAGGCATCTTTGATCGTGTTGAGGTTGAGTTTGCGAAAATCTACGCAGAGTCTTACATCGCTGTTTTTCTTTCTCACTACTACTATAGGTGACGAAAAGGGGCTTTCTGACTCGCGGATTATTCCTGCTTCACTCAGTTCTTTCAAGTGCCTCCTAACTGCGTCGAGATCTTGTGGTCTGATTGGGCGTGGTCTATGTTTAAAGGGTGTCTCATCGCTCAACTTTATTTGGTGCTTTACTTTACTTGTGCAACCAAAGTCTGTGTCATGTAGTGCAAAAACTTCAGGCATTGCACTGAGCTTTTGTATGATTCGGTCTTTCCATTCGTTTGGGACCGGAGAGTCTCCAAAGTTTAAGTTTACTTGGGCAGATTCACCTGGTTTCTGTGACGTTTGGATCTGATTGGCTGACACAACTTCCTGGATTGCGTGAATTTCAGCAATGACACTCCTTGGAGGAATTACTATGTCATGTTGACTTTCATTACGCAGCACAACTGGAAACTTTTGCGAACATTTGTCGGGAAGGTTAAGTAAACAGTGTGTGACTAGGACACCACCTGGTAGAGAAGATGTGGAAGGTGACTCAACTACAACCCACTTGTCTGATGTTTTGATGTTCACATGGAGTAACCCTTCTAAGACTTTACTCTGACCTGCTGGTAGGATTTCTGGCTCTTTCCCAAACAACCTGACTAGACCAAGACTACTGTTTTCTTTCTGTTTTTGTCTCTGCTGTAATACACTAAGTACTACTCTGTAACCATAAGGTAGAGCTTGGAGATCAGCATTTGTCTGGGCGAAACTCTCATAAAGGATGTCTAGAGTGTTGGTACCGATTAATAACGATGACTGAATGTTGGAGCGTGTGTCTGGAACAACTAAGGCAGATGTGGACACACTAATCTCAGAGCCAAAACAGTCTTTTGGAAAGGTAATGTCAACACTAATATACCCCGAATAAGGAACAGATTGACCGTTTGCCGCTTCTATCTCAAGTAACTCATTTATCGGGTGGATCTCAAGGTTTGAGAGATTGTTTTCATAGAAGGATTGAGACACCGTGGTCACTTGAGACCCAGTATCAAGGAGACAGCTGCAATTTTGACCATTGATTTGTACTTGAGCAGTGTACTTTGCTCCAACTAAACCTTTTGGTAGTTTTGCAGTGGCTGATTTGTTGTGAAAGAAGCGCTTTTTAGATCTGTTAGAGTTTTGGTTGGGACTCGATTCATTGGAAGCACTCATTTGTCCCGTAATGAGAGCTGGTTTCAGTTTAAAGGCTGGTTTCGGTTTTGTTTATCCCACAGTGACTGTTTTTCCTTTAATTGCTTTCTCTTTTCAGCAACTAAAGCTGGATTGGGATTGTCGGAGCAGGCGGAGACAATATGTCCGTCCTCGCCGCACTGGAAACAGTACCATGGCTTGGGTCTGTTTTTAGTAACTGGGGGTGTCGATTGGTTTGGTTTGGGATTTGTCTTGTTGGCTTGTGTGTCAGTTTTCTTTTTATTTACACTTGGGGGGTTTAGTCTTGCAAGATGGCTCTGGAGTTCAGCGATTTGGGCTTTTAACTCTTTGACAAGTTTGTTTTGGGAAGTGACTGGTGGTTCTGTTTTTTGAGTTTTCATTTTTGTGAACTGATCCTTAAGCTCAGTCATTTGCGCACGCATTGTAGTTAGATCCATTTGCATTGCAGAGTCCAGATCAGTGTTTGCAGCTAGGGCATGTGAAGCAACTTTGGGTTTGGTAGCAGCAAAGTGCTTTTTCATTCTGCTTTCTTTGGCTATGTGTTTGTCTTCTTCTACTCTTAACTGCAGAAGAAGATCTGCAAATGGGGGTGGGGAATCTTTCTTTCTTTCTAGCTGAAGGTCTGCTAAAAGGGAATTATCCCAACACCCACGACAGAACTGACGCAATAAGTGTCGGTCTGTCTCACTGGCTGAAACGCCACCTCTTTTCTGGGCTTTAATGAGATTTGTTTGCAATCTGTGAAGATAATGGGATGGCTTTTCACCCACATCTTGGAGCGTGTTTAGAAATTTGGCAAAAAGCTCATCACCATCCTCTACTGTGCCAAAAGCTGAATTAAGCAGCTCAATGTAAGCGGAAGGCAGCGCTTTGGGGCCTAAAGGTTTGACTACATTCGCTGCAGGTGGCACAAGACTGTCCAAAATCTTTCTAGAGCGCTTTAAATCTGACAATTCTGGATCTTGGAGGACAAGCTCAACACTATTGCGCCATGTGTCAAAGTCTACCTCATGACTGGGGCAAGGAATTTTACCAGAGAATGGCCTCAAGCGGAAAGAGTATGACTCTTTGGACAGATGGGCTTCACTTCTGACTATGTGCTCAACAACTACTTTTTGCACTTCTGGGGGAGTTAAGAAACTCTGAGAAAAGTTTGTCGATTGAGCAAGTGGTGTTGGCTTGGCTGGTTCAGTTGGATTAGCATTCAAGTTGAGTGGACTCGTTTGTTCAGTTTCACTTTGGGTTCCCTTTGTGACAAGTGGAACATTGATGTTTGGTGTCTCAGCTGGTTCGGTTTCAGTTTCATTTGTTATCGACTGACTGCATTTTGCAATGTGCTCATTTAAAACTGCTTCAAATGACTGTCCTGTCAGTCTGGCTATTTCTTGCAGTTTGTTGAAGAAACTGTTGGTGGCGCTACTAGTGACCGTTTCCATGTACTCAGAGGACAGGGCTTTGATCTGGCATGTTTCAGTTTGACTTCGAAGCGTATGAGGAAGCAAAGGCTCAAGTGCTTCCAGGGCAGCTCCACTCTCGTACTCCACAATAGCATGTTTGTGGTATGGAGACTGCAGATTATCAATTTTTAAGGTTCTCAGTATACGCCCGTACTTTGTCAAAAAGTCAGTTAACTCAGCATCAAGAGCATCATCAGTAAACTCACTAATGATGACTGAGTTTGGGATTTGTATGTTCTCAGTGTTGACTATGTCCATGTTTTTGCCGGTTTTTTTTTTCTATTTTGGGGTCTGGGTCAAAAAAGTCGTTTTCAGTTGCAACTTACAACACGTGAAAAGCCGTAGAATAACTCCTGGCTGGCTCGCCAATTCTGTAACGCCCTAGTGGGGTAATTACAGGGTAATATCATCTAATAGTGTATCACACAAGAATGGACCAGAAGAATTTGGTAAGGTACGACTGCTGGAGAAATTCACAGCTTAACACTACAGATATGCAAGTAAAAGACCACAGACCATAGGATAAGTTTAAATAGCCGGCTTGTATTAGAAAAATAAAATAAGAATAAGGACATACAACAATGACAACATAAAACATAAAACATACAATAGAAAAATCACAACTTTGTGTGAATCCCTTTTTGTTAAACCCTTTTTGTGTTTAATTCAGTTTCAGATCTATTTTTAGTTTTACTGGTTGCAACCTTTTAGTTAATTTTCTATTCAAGTTATTTTTATTCAAGTGGTTCAAAGTATCATAAGCTAACTAATTAGTTTGAATCACATTTAGGTACCTTTTAAGTTGGACAGTTTGTTTACAACAAACACCATTGTAAAATACCCTCTTACAATCATTAGAAAATAAAAATACAAAAAATAGAAATAAAAAGAATTCAGCAAAAGGCTGAATCAAATCTGTATTTCACAGATAAAAGTCCTTTTCTCCCTTCACTCTGACTTAGCAGTTCAGTTCAGTCTTTATCCTCTGCAGTGTTGCAGAAGTATGGGTGAATCCTACCAGTTCAGATGAAAACCATGCACCAATCAGCAGAGGGCGTAGCACTCGAGCAGATGCACAGTTCAGAAGGTCCACGTGGTTCGAAGGCTGGTTCAAGAGCGGCTCGCCATCTTGTTTCAAGCACGTCTTCTTCAAAGTTCACTTTAGCTGGATATTTTTCAACCCACACTAAATGGCCAAGTCCCGTTTATCACAGTACCAATCTCTGCACTGGAACAGGTTGGAAAGCAAAAATACTTATCCAACAACTTTTAGACTTGTTTTCTGCTCTCCTTTCTTCCTTCCCCGCAGCAGCACCGCCTGTATGCGTTCTCACTGCTCTCTATTCTGCAGAAGCTCCGTGTATGTTTCTGCCTGTTCTCCTTTTCTCTTTTTTTTATGCAGCAGCAGCAGCTCCGTGCATGTCTCCCTCGCCTAGCAGGTACATTTCCGGGAAACAATCCGGTTGGCTGATGCTAGTCACATGGGTCACGCAGCTGCGTGCTTAATAAGAAAATACACTTTTTTTTTAAATTATTATTATTATTAAAGTAGATTGAACAAATAACCCACGAATTAACAGTTTTAAACTTTTAACAAATTCTTATAAATAAAATATGAAAAACGTTTTGAAACATTTTATCATATTTACCTATTTAATAACTCTTTTTTCAAATTTATTTATTTCTTCTATTACTGTTGTTTATAACATGCTTTCACTTTGATAAACACTTAACCTGGGTTACATTCAGTCAGTAACATTTGAGAAGTACTGGTGGAGGTTCTGCTTGGGTGCTTTAATGTGAACACTTTATTGTCATAATCCTTAGCCATGCACTGGGCTGTGATGATTTTTGTTATTTCATTGTTGTTGTGTAATTTGTGAGAGAGATGACAGTGCTTGATTTCTCATTCTGGAAAGGCGAGTATATATATATATATATATAAAATAATTGGTGTGAGTATTAGGTTAGAGAAGGGGCCTGGTGAGTCTCAGTGCCCAGGGCCCCTGGTGTTGCTAATCCGGCCTTGGTTACAACCCTTTCACCGGACTAGTTTTACTTCATTTATTCAGACAATAAAATAAAAAATAAAATAACCAAGGGAAGTGATGTTATTCACTTCATGAACATTGTGTTATCACTACTCTCACTAACTGTGTGGCCCTTGTGGTCAAATGTTGTAGCCACTACACTTATAGTGCACCATCTGGTGTTTGAATAAAGACATTGCAGTTATTTTGTCATCTGGCAAATGTGATTTCAGCACAACAGCACAACCTTTTGTGTAATATCGCTTAAGTAATAAATAAACAAATAAAAATAAGGACAACTGTACTTTTAATCTTAACACAGAGAGCAGGACATGTGCTGGATGGTGTGCATAAAGTGTGGCTTTTGACCTAAAGGGTGAATGTTCTGTGATGTGGTCGAACATGCTTTGAATTTTTAGTTAATGCTTTGCTTTTGTGTCTAACAGTGAGTGTTGATATAGGCATAAAATATACAATCTAATTTGGACCTCCTACAAAGTCAAGCAGAAGATCTCACCTGCTCCAGGGTCAGCTTTTGATGAGGCACTGCAGGCCTGACACCCCCTCCCTCATCCTGACGGGTTCCACCTAACAAAGAACATAGGGAGATGTTAGTGTCAATAGAAGCTATTCTACTGCAACTAGCAGCAGGGTCACCTCATCCTCCAGTGCTCTTGAAACCTGCATCTGAGGAGCAGTGAAGAACCGTGTTCCTCTCACTATCCTAAGGTGGCAGGGGGCTCATTCCCCACTATGCTGTGGCCCTTCATGTAGAAGGTATTCTCAGCAGTTACCTGCTGGGAATATTCTTCAAAGAAGGTGGTCTTCACCACTGTCACTCCATCGCTGAGTGCTACACTCTGTTTTTCTTTTGGTCCAAGGGGACCACATTATCATTGTCTTTCTTCCAATAAATTACCCTGACCTCCTCCTTTAATTTCACCACCTTCACCTTCAGGGGCAGCAGCCATTAAAGGGGCCAGAGCGTCGGCCATTCAGCAAATCTTGCAATGCCATTCTAAAATGAAAAAAAAGAGGTAGTTTGAGTTGTAAAAGTTACAAGTTCATGATTAACCAATTACACAGTCATAAAATAAAGTCACATCAATGAACTGACAGCTTAGTGCAGTGGTTCCCATTTTATATCATAAATTTCTGGTGAACCCAGAGACTTTTTTCTCTAAAATTGGTGTAATTTTTGTTTTACAAATACACAGTAGCAAGTATCAGTGCACAAAGTAATAATAAGTGTAGGCTCAGATATTTATATACTGCATTTTATTTGAACTAGATTTGACAGTGAAACTATAGAAGTTGTTTGAGATTGTGTGTAAGGTGTTTTATAAATATGATTCATACCCCTGGCATATTTTGACTTAAAGTTACTTTTATTCAACCAGTAAGTTTTTTCTTGAATGAAAATGACACAGGTGTCTCCCAGAAAATAATAAGACAATGTACAAAAGACATCATTGTGGGGAAAAAAAAAAAATCCTAGCTTTTATTTACATTTGAACAAAAAGTGGCATGTCCAAAATTATTCATACCCTTCTCAATAATTAATAGAAAAGCCTTTATTGGTTATTACAGTAATCAAACACTTCTTATAGTTGTTGACCAGCTTTTTGCATGTGTCCACTGGTATTTTTGTCCATTCATCTTTAGCGATGAGTTCCAGCTCTTTCAGGTTGGAGGGTCTCCTTGCCATCACCCTGATCTTCAGCTCCCTCCACAGGACTCTGGCTGGGCCACTGCAACACATTCTGTTTTTGTCTGCTAAACATTTCTTCACCACTTTTGCTGTATGTTTTGGGTCGTTGTCCTGCTGAAATGTCCACTGGTGGCCAAGGCCAAGTTTCTCAGCAGATGACCTGATGATGTTGTTGAGAATCTTGATGTTTGCATCTTTTTTCATGATGCTGTTTACTGTGATTAGGTTCCCTGGTCCATTGGCTGAAAAACACCTCCAAAACATTAGGTTTCCACCACCATATTTGACAGTGGGGTGGGGACAGTGTTCTTAGGGTCGAAGGCTTCTGCTTTTCTACACCAAATGAAGGATACATCATTGTGACCAAACAACTCAATTTTTGTTTCATCTGACCATAAAACAGAGGACCAGAAGTCATCTTCTTTGTCCAGATGAGCTTTTGCAAAAACCAAACAGGCTTTTGTGTGCCTTATCTGGAGAAGTGGTGTCCTCCTTGGTCTGCGTCCATGGAACTCAGCAGTGTGAAGCGTCCGTTGGACTGTCTGCCTTGAGATGTTGCCACCAGCAGAGCCCAGATTCACCAGAATGACTTTGGTGGTGATCCTTGGATTCTTGTTCACCTCTCTCACTATCCTCCTGGCCAGCGCAGATGTCACTTTCGTCTTCTGACCACGTCTGCTAAGATTTTCCACAGTGTGGAACATCTTGTGTTTTTTAATAATACTTTGCACTGTAGCCACTGGAACTTGAAAACATTTGGATATGGCCTTATAGACCTTTCCAGCTTGGACTGTTTGGAATGGTGTAGAACATTTCATTTTCTATACACTGACAATTTGCAAAGAATATGAATCATTTTGGACATGCCACTTTTTGTTCAAATGTAAATGAAAGCTAGGATTTTTTTTTCCCACAGTGATGTCTCTTGTACATTGTCTTGTCTTGTTTTGTCTATATATATATATATATATATATATATATATATATATATAGCATTTTCTGCCTCTTCCTGGACTAATATCTATTTCTGAGATATTATGTTCAGATTTTTTTAAATTGTAGAATTATAATATATATAGTTATATATATATACTGTATATATATATATTTATTTATTTTTTAATTTCAAAAGAATATTATTTATTAATTTTAAAAACATTTATTTTTATTCAAAAAAATATGTTTTGAAACAATTTTGAATTGTAAAAATGAAATTATTTATTTTATTTTATTTCATTTTATTTTATTATCACTAGACATTTCAGGCGACTCCATTTTATTTCCAGGCGACCTCAATGTTGAACAACCCTGATTTAACCTACCACGGCGGAGCAGTGGACTGTCAAGGAGTAAAATTGTTGTTTTTTTTAATTAAATGTTTTTATTTATTTTAAAAGTTCAACTTTTTCATTTTAAAATGTATGTATATATATTTTTTATTTAAAAAAAAATCTAAAATTGAAAAATATCATATTAATTTATTATTACTAGACATTTCAGGCTACCCCAACGTTGAAAACCCCTGGCTTAGTGTGAGACATCATACTTACAGGACTTTAGTTTGGAATGTTGATGGAAGAAAGGACGGGAAAATGTAATTATGTTAAAGCTTATGTTTTCAGTGGACAGCAGCGGTGCTGAACACGCACAATACTCACGCACACAAACGTGCACACAGTGAGTGTTTGTGTGGCATTTGTACTAAAGTTTTCATGGCTGTATGTGTGTCTTTAGAGCTATGATATCTTTGTGATTAAGTCTTTACAGAGAAATGACAGGAGTGTGTGTTTTTCCATCAATTTGGACACACGTACACTGTGCACGTGAGTGCATTCACAGGCCGGCCTCGATGTTAGGTTTAATTATTAATATTAAAACCATAGGTCTAACTGCTCAGAGTGAACACACACTTAAGGTGATGCATATGTACATTGTATATGTGCGTATAAGCACAGGCCGACTGGCCTCAGAAGTTCACCTACTCTCTTTGAAGTTAGAGCGGCACCGCCTCCGTCCCACGCTCAATGACAGTAAAAATGCAACAAAAAAGACATTTCTGAGCATTTAGAAAGTTGGTTAATGATTTAAACTAGTATTATGAAAGCCTTTATGGAACTAAATATGTAATGCCTATTGAATTAAAGTACTATACTTTGCAAAATGCAATAGCTTACAACATTTATAAATGTTGAAGCTATTGCATTTTGCAGAAAATCTTAATTAAATGTGTTGATTAAATTGAATAATTAAATAAGTAGTCAAATATACAAAGACCAACAAAATTTGAAGTAAGAGAAAGTGTGCTGTAGTAGTAAAGATATTTATTTTCATGGACAAGCATCACCTCATTTCCATTTTGTATTCAACATTCAGCAGCTCAGCTGCTGGTCTGGACTGTTCAGCAGTTCTTTCCACTGGTTTGGATGTTTCAATGGATGGTGTGCTTTAGTAGACTGCATTCTAAAAGAAGATTTAATCACAGAGACATTGTAGAAAAATAAGCAATCATTAAATAACTTGATCCTTATGTTTGAACCAGGAACACATTCTTTCACTTTTCTTTACTAACCTGCTCAGACAGCCAAGGGAAACCAGCCTGAATTGGGTGAGCAAAAATTCTTGTCCCTTCTCCTGGAGCCCATATTCACACCTGTGATTTTTAATAGGAACAAGAAGACAAACATGAACCCATCACATTCATCAAGACCATTTAGAAACTGTACAACAAAAAATAACAATAAATAAAACCAGCAGCACTTACTAAGGAAACCATTTAGCATGCTCCACTCTGGGCTACTCTTCAGCTTTCCAGCATCGCAGGCCTCCATCCATCGCAGCAGAAATACGTCTGGACGGCATCATCACAATCTTGTGGAGAAATAAAAAAAATGTATACTTAAGATGAAAGACAGCTGTTTGAGATTTGAATATACTTGGGTTGTTTCTCATATTTTATTTTATTATAGTAGAAAGTATAGCCCTATATTATACATTTAATTTATATGCATCTTACATTTGATTTTAATATTCACTTTACTTATTCAGATTTAGATTTTTAAATGTAAAACTTACATTTACAGATGCTTTCTCCTGAGTTTTGATGCGGTGAAGTCCTCGATAATGTCTTCAAAATCCAGGGAAGTTGTAAATCCATTCTCAATTGCCAACAGGGCAAAGGCATTCAGGCTGCTGCTTCAAAACGATATTGGGCTCACTTCTGGCACATCTGGCTGGCTGTTGTTCTTCCATCACTTTATCCGTCTGTGAAAGGCGCTGATGTTGACGGCGCCACTGCGTCTTCCACCGCATTTCCCGCCCCGTCTTCGGGCCATGTCTCCGGGCTTGTCTCGGCCTCTGGCTCTGCTGACTCCAGCAGGTTCACACCTGTCGGACGGCTTCCTGACAGAAACTTCTGTAAAGCCCCCCGCTGTCTTTTCTTTTGTTCCTCTTCAATTTTTTTCTTTTTACGTTTTGCCGCACCTGAAAGCATCTTGAATGTTAGCCTACTCAAAAAACGACCTACCTGCTAGCTTTGTTGTCCCGCTCTGACCTCTGACCTCGCTGCTGACGTCCCCTCTGATTTAACTGACTGGTGTTAATGTGACGTAATGTAACAGTCTATGGTTAAGATAAACATCGTGACTATTTTTAGTTAATTAAGAAATATTGAAATAAATTGTAAATAGGACATTTGTACATTTTTATTTTTTTTATCTTTTTTTTTGTCTTGTCCCTCTGTCTGGGCCCCATCCCGTGAATCGGGCCCTAGGCACGTGCCTAGTTTGCCTTTGCGTTAATCCGGCTCTGTGTACATTAATGATGAAGTGTAAAGAATGTACTTTTATTATGAAAGATAGGCATCCTAAACATGTTTACAGTCAGCATTGTTTTTAAAATTAATGTATATATTTTTACTATTTTAATGTATTTTTGCAATCAACTAAATTAAAAACTATTTTTAAAACACTTGAAGGCTTAAATCTATTCTGTGGCTCATAATGTAGTTTATTTTTTCTAGAAAAAAATTTGGCTGGTGGAAAATGTGGTTGGTTTATAACTTTAAGAATCTACTAGCCATGCTGGCTGGTGATGTAAAAAGTTAATTTAAAGCACTGATTGTGACCTACTGTATGATAGTTAGTGGGATATAGATTTGTTCCAAGCCATTATTGTGTGAATGATACTGGTACCAGGATCACTGATCCAGATAACTTACAATATCTGACAAAGAGGAGATTTGGAGCTTGGAGGAGGTTTGGGTGTCTGAGTGAACTCTCCTTTGGTTATTTTTATTGTCTTTAATTTCTTATCTTCATGCAGTTCTCTTCTCTCCTTTTTTTCTCTTCAGTTACCATTGTAATTAAGTATGTAGCATTATTATTTTTAGTGAGCCAATAATAATTCATATTTTTGAGCTCATTTTTAATCCATTTTACTTTGTCTACAATATCATTATCAAGCATTAATCTTTGTTAAAACCCTTATTGGTTTTTATTCATGTGTGTTTTAAATCAACAAATCACTTCATCTGTTTTGTTTTGCACATTTTATTTGATTTTTTTCACAATAAATGATACATTGTTATAAAGTGATTGTATCAGGTTGTAACATAAAGTCATTAATGTTTCCACATTTTTCAACTAATGTTAAAATATTTGTTGGAAAATCAGATTGTGTCACTGAGGATGGATGCGGGTGAAGAGCCTCTTCTGCATCCACCTGATGAATCGGTTCATTCGACTCTTTTTCTTCTTTCGAGATTCCTCCATCTTCACTGCTGACTGCTCATGGAGGAACGTGGGCTCCTCATGGAGGGACTTGGGCTTCTCATGGAGGGTCGTGGGCTCTTCAGGGAGAGACTTGGGCTCCTCATGTAGTGACGTGGGCTCCTCATTTAGAGACTTGGGCTCCTCAGGGAGGGACGTGGGCTTTTCAGTGAGAGACTTGGGCTCCTCAGGGAGGGACTTGGGCTCCTCAGGGAGGGACATGGTATCTTCTTGTTTCCCCCGAGGTTGAAACAAAGCCGTGATCTGTTCAGCTGTAACTTCAGCAACGTGGTGCATCAACTGTGGAGAAAATGAGTTCAGCATCTTCCTCCTGATGTCTTCGGGGTAGGCTTCATGAAGTGTCTTTATGATGGAGGTGATCATCTCGTCCCTGGTTGAGCGGGACATGTTGACTTCATGTGTGGTGGAGCCTAGGGCAGCTAGAACACCATCTTCTACCCCTTTGGTGACTCCAACTGCCATCTTATCCAGCTTCATGGAAGGCATGGTGAGGAACAACCTTGGTTTAGGCACCCACAAGCCCTGAAGCACCTTTGGAACCACGTCCAAAACCACGTCCCGGGGCTGCTGGAGATGTTCACAGCAGGAGGTTTGCTGATGCCTCTCAGTGAGCGCCTCCCCAATGGCCTTTGCCTCTTTCATCATCTTTGCTGATCTATGAAATGAAATCATAAAGTTAGCTTCAAAACAGCCCAAAGCAGCAGGTGTTTAAAGTGCAAATGTTTGTCAAATATAACCAGAGGTGAAAGTAATGGATTACAAGTACTAATGTTACTGTAATTGAGTTGATTTTATGTGTACTTGTGCTTCTTTCAGTATATTTCTAAATCTGTAATTTTACATGTACTTGCGTAAGTTTTTCAAGAAATAAACTAATTCGTTCCATTTTTAAACCCAATCATTACTGAGAAAATGATTATTATTTCTCATTTAAAATGATCAGTGGACATTGTGAAACTATAAAAAATGAAATGACCAGACAACAATTAAATGCATTTGTACTTGTAATTGAGTAGGATATATCACTACTCTTTACACCTCTGTATGTAACTCACATAAAGTTTGGAGGCATGAGCTCTGGAGCGCTGATCAGCCTTTGAGCATCCAGCTGAATATCCCTCATCCTCATGCTGTCGTTGACCTCCCTCGCCATGCTGAGAAGCATCCTAACCTCATCATCATCATCGTTATCGTACTCCTGCAGCTGAAAGTCCAGCAGCTGCACCCATAGACTGCGTTTGCTCATTACATGGAGGTGTCGAGCCATGTCTTCAGGAGTCACCTCAGACAGAAGTTGGTTCTCCTTCTGTAACCTCAGGAGTTCAGCCACCATAGCTACATGAACTTTGTAGGAGGGCATATGCCAACAGTTCTGAAAAATCTGTCTATAAACAGGAGTGTCGAACAGCACCCCGATGGGACGATAGGTGCCTTCTTGAAAAAGCTCCATCGATGCTCAGAAAAATACACTCAGAGAAGGAAATATACAGATAATAATGAACAAAAGTAAATGAGTCAAGGAAATGTCAAAGAAATAGTGATCAATGGAGAAAAGATGCTGAAGAACTGCTTATATTGGAACATGAGTGAACACTGTGAGCTCTATGAGAAGATGAAAGAGCTTTAGAACATGAAAGCAGGAGATAACTCTTTTTCTATTGGCTGGTGCAAGGAGTGATGTAAACAGAGTTGTCATGACAACAGAGTTCTGTGTTATGTTTGTTTACACACGTGTGTGTGTGTGTGTGTGTGTTGGGGGGGGGTTCTTTGTTAATCCCTCATTGGTTATTATTAGCATTTGAGGAATAGGTTGAATGTTGTCCAATGTTTTATTTTATTTTAGACTATTTTATTCAATTTAAATTGGCTGAAAATGAAATATAAAACAGTCTCACGATGGCTCCTTACTTTGGTTTTAATTCACATATCAAACAAAGTAAAAACAAAATAAATACTAATAAATAAATAAAAACTCATAATTAAACAAAAATGTTTGTCAAAAATAAAGTATATACAATTAAAAGGTAGATATAATTGTAAGGACATGGGTTATTATGTCTGCTATTTTTTAATTATTTATATGTCATATAAAGATGAGAACATGTATGAACATGTACAAAGTATGAGAACAGCATTAATGTCACCTGATTTCCTCTCAGAGATCAATGATTTACTGAATCTGATCAGGTTTAATGATTAAGTTCTGATCAACTTAGTTTAAATTAACCTAATTTAAATTATTTTCTGTGTAATGTGGAATTTGACGTTGACTAGATGTTGCACTTTGTTACTTTTGTCCCCCATAGTCAGGGCGAAAGTAACACCATGCAATACACTGAAGTTAAAAAACAAAAGAAAACCAAACATTTTTTTAGGAAAACAACAAAACAATGAATTAAAAATAAATAAATAAATAAATCAAGTATAAATTTTGATTTTCATTAGTTAATTGTTTATTAATTCATTATTTTAACATGCATTTTACTGTAGCTCTGATGAGTTGTTAGAATGTAACATTCTAATAGCGTTGCTCCAATGGACTTTTATTTTGTAAACCAGAAGTTCCCACTGAAACTGTTGTACTTGAGGTAGCTTGCTGACTGTGAATGTTTACCTACAAGACACGGACAAAAGGTTGGAATAAAAAGAACTAAAAGACAACATGGACTGAGTTATTCTTAGTTAACCTGGCACAACAGTTCGAACACTGAGCAGGTGAAGATGATTAAAGCTGATCACATTTTCAGAGCGCCGCTGCGCTACACGAAAAATGGGCGGAGCTTCACAGGCACAGCAAAGTTAACGTGCACTGGAGGCTCTGTAGTTAGGAGTCAGTGATGATTTTTGTTGCTTTTTAGACAGTGTTTGTGGTGATTTAGGCAGCGTTTAATGCAGCCAGGACAGGAGGAGAGAGGGCGGTGCACCTAATAAGCGGTCCCCAGAAAAACTTCCCCATAAAAAACGTTCTTTGCCCCACGGTGACGGCGTTTCATGCCGATTTTTTCCATTTCCCCATTTAACCGTGTTTATTGGTCGATTCCGTTAACGCTGATTTTATAGAGCCCGATACTAATTGCCACTTTTGTAGCTATCTGTACACAGCAAATCCAGCATGTCCAAATTAACACTGTCAGATTTGATTTCAACACTTTTAAAGTGTCTATATGGGTCCAGACCAGAGAGTGTTAATTTAACTCTTTTTGGAGAGTTGGTACCTTAACTCTAATTAAGTGTCAAATACTAAATCTGTCTGGAGTTATTAATTTAACACTAACTCAGTGTTAGAGTCTAAATATTAACTCTTCAAGAGTTTTTTTCTTTTAACTACATAAGAGTTATTTGTAAATAATACTAAAAAAGGTATACATTTTGTTTTTAACTTTTAGAAATTCATTGGGAAATAAACATTTAAGAGGCAATGATTTTGTGAAATACATTTATTTCAAAACATGCATCACAATTAGAAAACAATTTCTAAAACATGTAACAATTTGGAACAATGTACATGCTCTCACTTTCATTAGAATATTGCTTATCTGTCATATGTGAGCTGGTCAATGCAAATAACAGCATTTTCATTATTTTTTTTATTTCAATACATTATGCATGGAAGTGTTGATCAGGATAAGTCCACCCTCTGTGAAGAGTTGAGACTGAAAGCTGAATTTCTCCATAACTGAAAGAAATTAAGAGAATTGAAATGTCATAAACTATTAAAACCACCAATTCAAGTTGTTCACTCACACTCACTTAGTCTATACCAATTTAAATTGTACATAAATACAAACCTCTTGAAGAAACTGGAGGAAATGGAAGCATTCATCACTTTGTGGAACTTTAATGTACTTCTGCACTCCCCCATATTCCACCTTTGCATCTCCTGCGTGGAGATTAAACCAGAAGTAGTGTAAGCCCAATTATTTTACAAGAAGACAAATTGTAGATATTATTGTTCATCTTTAAAGGCAATTTTATACTCAAAAGTAAGTAAGTAAATAACATTTATTTAAATAGCGCTTTTCGCTGATAAAAATCACAAAGTGCTTTACAATAACAGAGAACAGAAGTTGTTTGTTAAAATTGTGCTCTCTTAATCAACGCACACAGACAATAGTTAGTGCAGAAATAAATACAAAACCTCAACCTTTTTTATTTTTATCTAAACCGTGTGCACAAAGATCTGAAGAGATCTAAATGTTAACGTAGAACCCAATCAGAACATCTGTCTTCAAGTCGTGGCATAACTGTACGTCAACCTTTCATGATCTGAAAATTGCTTTATGATTAAATAGTCCCTCGCTGTTTCACAGATTTTTTACAGTGCAATTTTGGATGCATTTTTTTTACAGTGTATGAACGCGCATTGTGTTCTGTGTCCTGATTGGCTAATGCTGCGTTCACCCACCAGCGACACATCCAACTCGCTGAGTTTCACTGTCAGCTGTAGTGAAAACCACCAGTGAAAAAAGCCGGTGTGATTAGCGGCTAATGCTATGCTAGCTCAGTGCTACAGAGAGAACTTTTACCTGCTACTACCACCTCCTCTCTGATTCTCTGATTTCGCCTATTGCAGGTTTTTTTAGAACGTAACCCCCGCGATAAATGAGGAACTACTGTATTTAAGTTAGCCAAAAATGTGAATGTTGACCTGCACGGTTTTTTAAAACTATAGTTTTGCCCACAAACAATGAACTTCGGTGCTAAACCAGACTTATATGCCATATCACGAAGCAATGTGGCTAATGCTTATCACACAGGTTGGTCTCAGCCCAAAATAATAATGACAAATAAAAACAGATTAAAATGACTTACCAAGCGTGGCAAACACCTCAGTCATGTGGAAAGCAAATTGTTCTGAATGTTCGCTTCGGTCGCTTTGGTGAGAGCCTGTGATGCTGGGGGCGGAGTCAGTGAATTTACTCTTTTAGTGTTATAGACACTGTGGGAGTTTAGAGTTAAAAAATCAAGAGTTATTGTTTTCATTGTAACACCTCCAGATTTGATATAGAAACACTCTGTTTTAACACTGGATTTTAACTACTAATATTATACACCACAGAGTTACATAAAAATAATGTGACTCTATTAGAGTAAAATTAACTCTGCTTTTGTACAAAGTCTGCCAACACCAAACATTTATTTTATTTTTTGTATGGTGTATTTTTCTGTAACGGATGTTTTTTGGAGTCGTGTATTTGTGTATCTTAGTTTTTAGTCATCTTAAAAGTATTACAACAAATTTCTGTCCATAAATCGGTGTTCGTGGTGATTGAGAGTTCAGCTTCCCATTTAGTGATTGGTAAGTGATTAGAGTTAGTTTTCGAGAGTGCTCTGTATATTTTTGAGAGTTTTTTTGTTTTTGTTGAGATTTTTTTCCTATATATAGCCAGTTATGGAGGTTGTAAGGTAATTTGATCTATTCTTGATTGTTTCTGTTACTTGTAAGTACTGTAAAAAAATTACTTTTATTTATATTGAATGTTTAGTTTAAATTGTTATATGTCCTGAGCTTGTCAATTTCAAAGAGGTCTTGGAGATGAGTGATTCTACTTTCTTTCCATGTCTTCAGATAAAGGGGTGTTTTTCTTTTTCTAAAGTCGGGGTTGTGCCAGATTGGAGACAACATTCTAGTTTTTAATTGAAGATTCGTAATGTCTAGGGCTTTCCACCACGCAGTCAGGGTGGAGGCAATCAGTGGGTTTTTAAAGCAGTTGTGATGTTTGAGAGTCGTAGTGATAAAAGGGAGATCAGAGAGTTTAATATGTTTGCAGTCTAGCTGTTCTATTTCTAGCCAGGTGTTGTGGTATTCTTTTGGTTTTAGCCAGTCTGTTAAATATAAAATTTGCTAAGTTATAATGCATGAATTTAGGGGCTTCTAAACCACCCTCGCTTTTATTTTTTGAAAGACTTATTTTAGGTTTTTTATTCCTCACATAGAATTTTGTAATTGCAGAATCTAATCTTTGGAACCACTGCGTTGGTGGTTTCAGTGGGATCATAGAGGAGCAGTTTCTGATGAAGAACTGTGAATTTATAACGGTTCTAGTTCCTGGTTGAAAGTCTGAATGAATGAAACTCTGTTGTCTTTTTTCTAGTTAGTTCTAGCTAGTTTTCAGAGCCATATAAAAAGTCTGTGCTATTGTGCTTTCAGTTTCAGTCACTGCCCATTTTCTCATGACCCCCAGCACAATTCCTCCTTCCTACTCCAGAGTCCACAAGATGGTCTTTCTGCTGCCTCACCCACCCTGTGGACAGTCGTCTTACTCCCAGAGCTGTGAGTGTCTTCCACACAGACTGTGCCTTGAAACCCCTGCACCCAACCTTAACTAGGAATAGCCAGGCCTACAAACCCTGGTCCCTGCACTGCTCGACAAGGTCCTGGTAGTTAGAATCTTTCCTCTCGTATGCCTCCTCGCATCCCTCTTCCCACAGGATGGTCAGTTCTATCAGGATGATTTTTTTTTACTCCTCTGAGCACAAGAACAAGTCAAGCCTCAGTGGTGTTTGTATAAACTGGGGTTTAGATAAGTCTCCTGCCAAGGTCCACTCTCATCTCCCATGATTGTGCTGCTTGGAGAAGGCCCTTCTTGATTTTCTTGGAAACTGGTGGTTTCTGTTGGTGATGGAATGGTGTCGTACACTGCATGGAGCAGGAATGAGATGCAAAACAGCTCCAGCCTCCAAAATCCCACTGCCATCCTGGGTCGACAGCGCTGCAAAGTTTGCTGCAAGAGAACTCCTAGGAAGTGTTTGTGTTTGTGATGTAGGCCTGTGTCTGCAGCCACACAGGAACTGCTTCCTTCACTTCCATCGATGCCATTAGGGCCAAAAACGCCTGTAATTAGTTTCCATAAAATGCCCTGTTTTTGGAGATGTTAATATTACAGGTGTTAAAGGGTTAAAACTCTGATTAAATTACAAGGGTGTGAAACACCATGAAGGTAGAGACAAATGCTTCCTTGTTGACATATGCTGCTATCCTCTTTTAAAGACATACAATCAATCAAAACTCCCGTATTGTTTCCTGTAGGTGAGAAAAAAAGAGGAGGAAGAGGAAGAAGAAGTGATGACTTCAACAGTCAAAGAAGCAGTGAAGAAGATAGTGTGTGAGGAGAGGACAGAGGAATTTTACACCAGCTTTAACTGTACATGAAAAGAAGCTGTAGCAGTAACACGCCTCCACTGATGTGTGTGCATTTCATAAGTTCTTGTTACGCAGTGACTCTTCTTTTTGTGGCTCATTTTTTTACAGTTTGGTTTGGTGGATCAGCTTTTTTCAAAGTGTAACA
Organism: Gouania willdenowi; assembly: GCF_900634775.1. NCBI lineage: Eukaryota > Metazoa > Chordata > Actinopteri > Blenniiformes > Gobiesocidae > Gouania > Gouania willdenowi. Next base: position 1,052,931 of record NC_041066.1, read on the forward strand.
ATGTGGAAACATCAAAGCAATCAGCAGACGCCTCTGATGTAGACTGGCAGTTGTCAGTCGAAACATGTCAGGAGATCAAAGTGGATTTATTAAAGAACAGTTGCTTGAAAAAAAGAAACCATAACATAACATTATCATCAGAAGTTTGAAAAGAACATCAAGATCTTTTGTCGGCTGTCAATTTTTATTTTCAGGGCTTTTTCTTTGTCTAATTACAACTTTATTCTAATAATATTAAATAGTTTTTTCTCATAATAGAATAAGTTTACTTTTGGAATATTATGACTTAATGACTGTTAAAAATGTCTTATACTAATACAACTTTACTCTTAAAGTCTAAAAAACGATGCTCACACAGATGCTCTTTCTTCATTTCCGACCCAAGATAAGGTGTAAATATGTCTCAATGTACTTCCTATTTTCAGCTTCTTTTTTTTCTCACTGACTTCCTCTTTTCTGTTTGTTCCATTGCTTTCGTCTCTGTAATTATCTCTGCAAACACCACAACTGAAGTCCTCAGTTTCTTTGCAGTTGTAGATTAAAATCTCACACAGCTCAGTTACAGTCAGTGTCTCAGGTACAACATGTTTAAGCAGAGGTGAAAGTAATGGATTACAAGTACTCACATTACTGTAATTGAGTAGCTTTTATGGGTACTTGTACTTTTTTGAGTATATTTCTAAATCAGTAATTGTACTTGTACTTCAGTACATTTAAAAGAAGTAAAGTAATTCATTACATTTATACACCCAACCATTACTGAGTCAGTTATTTTTTTTGTTTTAAAATGATCAACAGACATTGTGAAACTACAAAAAATGAAATAATGAGACAATCAAATGCATCACAATATAATCGACTCATCAGATTAAATGTGATGCATCACATTATAGCCGACCAATCAGATTAAACGTAACGCACAACACCAAAACAGCATTGAATGGAGGTTATTTTCTCAGTTTTAGAGTTCATAAATGTATCTATACTTAGAGCCTGATAATTGA